>NW_026695164.1:0-13865 GCF_021218885.2 Marmota monax | reverse complement strand
TAGTCTCCCCAAGTTTAAAATTTTATGATCAAAGGTTCTCTTAACAGGTTAGGCTTAGTGTTATGGTTAGAGTTAGGGTTAGAACTAGTGTTAGGGTTAGTGTTAGTTTTTTTTCAACTTTATGAATACTGGGCAGGATTTATCTTTTTTCTACTCTTAGTATGCTCCCCATATTTGGGCCTCCTAGTAAAAGGGTTTGCTCTCAGGAGTAGCTTTAGTTTTCATCTTTCACCTCATTTTGCCCTATAAGGGTGAATGGAAATGGAGCTGGACTCAAACAGGGTTTGTACTACCTGCTTGAAACTTCACACACTCAACCAGTTCTCAGGGCACATGCTCTCCTTTTGTTTCTTGTGGGAGTAGTCCAAAGCTTAATTAGAAAGAAACAGCTTTATCTGTGAGCACTTTAGGAGCAAGCTTCAATTTTTTTTTTCATGGATTACTTTGATATTGTACAGGATTCATCCTTTTCCTAGTCTTAGTATGATCCCCAAGTTTGAGTTTTCAAGGTTTGCCAGTTCACTGTTAGGAACAGTTTGAATTTTTAGATTTCACTTTATTATGGCCTATAGACGTGAATGAAAATGGAGCTGGAAATCAAACAGAGTTAGTACTAGCTGCTTGAAACTTCACACACTCAATCAGCTCTCTGTGGGTACTCTCTGGTTGTTCCTTGTGCAAGTACCTTAAACTGAAGCATGAAAAAATTATTTATCCAAGTGCACATTAGGAGAAAACAGGGAAATATGCAAGTAATGAAATACCTCCCCCAGTTATTTGGTCAGATTTCTTTGATACTGCACAGGATTCATCTGTTAGCTTGCCACACTGGGCTCCTTTATTTGGGGATTACTCTGATCAATGGTTTCCTAAACAGGTTAGGTTAGATTGTGTATTAGTTTAGTGCTAGATTTACAGCTAATATTTCGTTAGATTTAGTTTTGTTCAAATTTCTTTGATACTGAGCAGGATTCAACTTTTACCTAGCCTTACTATATTCTTTAGGTTTGGACCTCTTACGTCAAGGGTTTGCTCTCCTGAACAGTTTGTATTTTAAGTTTTCATTTCATTTTGACCTATGCGTGTAATTGGAAATGGAGCTGGAAATCCAACAGGGTTGGTGCTAGCTACTTCAATGCTCACACACTCTATCAGTTTTCTATGGGCATTCTCTGATTTATTCCTTGTAAAAGTAGCCCTAAGCTGAAGCATGCAAATCAACTTTATGTGAGAGCACTTTAGGAGAAAACAGGGAAATATGCATGTACTGAACTACCTCCCCAATTATTTGGTCAGACTTCTTTGATATTGTGAAAGATTCATCTGTTCACTTACCCAACTTGGCCACCCAAGTGTGGGACTTCTAGGATCAAAGGGACTTTAACAGGTTAAAGTTAGTGTTAGGGTTAGTGTTAGGACTAGGATTAGACCTAGTGTTAAGATAAGAGTTACTTTGCTTTTCAAATTTCTATGATACTGTGCAGGATTCATCTTTTTATATTTTGACTATACTCCAAATGTTTGGGCCTCCTACATAAAGGGTTTTCTTTCAGGAACAGTTTCAATTTTCAGGTTTCTCTTCTTTTCTACATGTAGGGGTAAATGTAATAAAGCTGGAAATCAAACAGTGTTTGGGCTATCTGCTTGAATCTTCACACAATCCATCAATTTTCAGTGAGCATAATCTGGTGTTTTCCATGGAAGTAGCCCTAAGATGAAGTAAAAAGTAACAGCTTTATCTCTGGGTGCATTAGGAGAAAACAGAATACACATGTAATGAAAGAGCTTCAAATTTTTTTGGTTGGATTAATTTGATACTGTACAGGATTCATCCTTGACCTAGCCTTAGTAGGCTCCCCACGTTTGGGACTTCAAGGTTTAATGGTTCAGTGTCAGGGACAGTTTGAATTTTTAGGTTTCACTTTATTAGTGCCTATAGGTGTGAATGCAATGGAGCTGGAAATCAAAGAGTGTTGGTGCTATCTGCATGAAATTTCACACACTCAATCAGCCCTCTGTGGGCACTCTTTGGTTTTTCTTTGTGAAAGTACCTTAAGCTGAAGCATGAAAAACAATTTATCCAAGAGCACTTTAAGGAAAAATAAAACAGGAAAATATGAATGTACTAAAATACCTCCCCCAATTTTCATCAAATTTCTTTGATACTGCACAAGATTTATCTGTTAAGTTGTGCCTTTAGGCTCCCCAAGTTTGGGACTTCTATGATCATAGGTACTCTAAACAGGTTAGAATTAGTTTAGGGTTGGGTTAGATACAGTTTTAGAGTGAGTTTTGTTCAAATTCATTTGATACTTGGCATAATTTGTCTTTTACCTTGCCTTACTATTTTCCCCAGTTTGGGGCCTTATCCCTTCAATGGTTGCTGTCAGGAACAGTTTGTATTTTAAGTTTTCCTTCATTTTTACCTATATGGGTAAATGGAAATGGAACTTGAAATCAAACAGGGTTGGTGTTCGCTGCTTAAAACTGCATACATTCAATCAGTTCTATGTGGGCACTCTGGTTTCTTCTTTGTGAACGTTTCCCAAAGCTGAAGCATGCAAAAACATCTTTATTCGAAAGTACTGTTGGAGATAACAGGGAAAAATACATGTATTGAACTACCTCCCCAAATTATTTGTTCAGATTTCTTTGATACTCTTTAAACCTAACAGAAAAACTAGCCCTAATCTGAGTCATAACCCTAGATGTAAACATAAACCTAAACCTAGCCCTAGCCCTAACCCTACCCCTAATCCTAGCCCTAACCCAGCTCTAACTCTATCACTTACCCTAAGCTAATCCCTATATATAATGCTAACCTTAGTCCTAATCCTAATCCATAGCCTAATCCAAACCCTAACCCTATTACTAATCCTAACCCTAGCCCTCATTCTAGCTCTAACCCTAACTCGAATCATTACCCTAATACAAACCCTCAGTCTAAATCTGATCCTAACCTTAAACCAGACACTAAAACTAGCTCTACCAGTAACCTTATACCTAAACCTAATCCTAACACTAGCCCTAGACCTAAGCCTAATCCTCAATATAGCCTTAATTCTAGACCTAGACCTAAAAAATCCCTGAGCCCTAGCCCTAACGTAATCCTTAACCTAAAGCGAACACTAACCCTATCCCTAGACCTAAACCTAGTCCTAATTCTGGCTTTCACCCTAAACCTAACTCTAACCTGAACACTGACCTTAACACTAACACTAAACCTAGCTCTAAGCCTGAACCTAACCCAAAACCTAAAACTAACACTAGACATAGCCATAACCCTAACCCTAAAACTAGCTCTAAACAGAACCCTAGATCTTACATTACATATAGCCTTAACCCTGGGCCTAAACCTAACAAAAAACCTAGCACTATTCTGAGGCCTAATCCTACGCTAAAAGCAACCATAATCCTAAATGTAGCCCTAACCCTAACCCTCGCCTTAGACCTAACCCTAGCTCAAAGCCTAACCCTTAGCCTAAACAAAACCCTAGGCCTATTCATAAACATAAACCTAACCCTAGCCCTAATCCTAAACTTAACCCTTGTACTAACCCTAGCTCTAAACCTAACATTACCCTAACCCTAACCCTAACCCTCACCTTGATAATAACCCTACCCCTAAACCTAACCCTATCCATAACCCTAATCTTAAACCTAACCCTCGACTTAACCCTAAACCTAACCCTTGCCATAAACTTAACCCTAAACCATAGCATAAATAAAAAACTAAACCTATCCCTGAACCTAAATTTAACCATAACCTAAACTTAACCCTAAAACTAATCTTACATCTAATCCCATACATTACTCTAAAACTAGCCCTAACCCTAATGAAAACCCTAGCCCTAACCCTAATCATAACCATAACCCTAACCTAGAACTACCACTAAACCTAAAACTCCCCCTAGCCCTAACCGTAGCTTAAACCCTAAACATTACACTAACCCTGACCCTAGCCGTAGCTCTATTCATAACCCTAACACTAGCCCTAACCCTAATATTAAACTTAGCCCTAATCCTAGCCCTAATATAGCCCTATTCCTAACCCTAACTATTACCCTAGAATTAAGATTAACTATAATTCTCACACAAGACCTATCCTTATTCTAATCCTATACCTTACTATAACCCTAACCCAAGCCCTAACCCTAGTCATAATCCTTAGCCCTAGCACTAACCTATCTTTAAAACTAACCGTAACCTAAGGCCTCAGCCTAAACCTGAAAATAGCTCTAACCCTAATGCTATTCCTAAAATTAGCCCTAACCCTAGCCCTAGCCCTAAAAGAAAACTGAGCCATACCCCTAACACTAACCCTTACCCTAGGCCAAACCCTAACCCTACACCAGCCCTAACCCTAGCTCTAATTTGAAACCTAACCCTAACCCTAAACCTAACCATGACCCTGACTCATATCCAAACACTAAACCTAGCTCTAAACATCACCCTAAACTTAAACCTAACCCTAACACTAAGCCTAGCCCTAAACTTAACCCTAAAACTAATCTTAATCCTAACCCTATTTCTTACAATAGCCATATCCATAACACTAGCCCTAAACCTAATACAAAATTATCCCTAATCCAAGTTCTAACTCGAGCTTTAACCATAAACCTAAATCTAAACCTAGTCCTAACCTTAGCTCTAACCCTATCGCTTACCCTAAGCCAAACCCTCACCCTAATGCTAACCGTATTCTTAGCAGTGATCCTTAGCCTAATCAAAACCTAACTCTATAACTAGTCCCAACCCTAGCCTTCATTCTTCATCTAACCATAACCCGAACCCTAACCCAATCCCTGACCATTATTCTGACCTAACACTAATCTTAGCTCTAAATCTAAACCTATCCCTAAACCGAACCCTAACACTAGCCCTACTGGTAACCTTATATCTACACCTAACCCTAACACTAGCCCTAGACCTAAACCTAATCCTAAATCTAGCCATAACTATAGCTCTAGACCTAAAGACAAAATAGACCTAGCCTTAACAATAACCCTTAATCTAACCCAAACTCTAACCCTACCTCTAGACCTAACCCTAGTCCTAATTCTGCCTATAACCCTAACCATTACCATACCTGAACACTGTCCTTGACACTAACATTAACCCTAGCTCTAAACTTCACCCTAACCCTAAAACTAACCCTGAAACTACATCTAGCCCTAACATTAACCATAAAACTAGTCTTAATCATTACACTAGTTCTTACATTAGCCATAGCTCTAACCTATCACAAAACCTAGCCCTAATCCAAGCCCTACCTTAGGATTAAACCCTAAAGCTAACCTTAACAATAACCCTAGCCCTAACTATAACCCTAAGCCTAACCCTAGACCTAATCCTAACCATAAACGTAGCCGTAACCCTAGCTTTAACCCTATTTATTACCCTATGATAACTATAATCCTTATGCTAACCTTAGGCGGAAACCTAATCCTAGCACTAGCCTTAATCCTATTAACCTAAACCTAACCTGAACCCTAAATCTAACTGTGTCCTTACCCAATCCCTAAATGTAAGACTAATTTGACCCCTAAAACTAAACCTTAATCTAACCCCAACCCTAAACTTGACCCTGACTCTAATAATACAGATACTTCTAAACCTAACCATAACAAGAAACCTAAACTTTCAATAGACCTAGCCATAAACCTAACCCTAAATCTATCCATAACCATACCCTAGACCTGACATTAGCCCTAACTCTAATCTAGCCCTAACCCTAATACAAAACTTAGGGCACATCCTAGCAAGGAACCTCACCTAGGTCTAGTGTAAGAGTCAGGTTTAGGTTAAAGGTCAGCTTTAGGGCTAGGGTTATTATTAGGGTCAGGATCAGGGTCAGAGTTAGCATTTGGTTTAGCTAAAAGTTTAGGGTTAAGGCTCGAATTAGCATTAGGGTTAGGTTTTGGATTAGGGTAATGGATAAAGTTTAGTTTAGGTTTTAGTTAAGGTTTAGGGTAATGGATGAGTTAGGTTTAGGAATCGGGTTAGGGTTACCATTAGGGTTATAGTTATGTTTAGTGTAATGGAGAGGTGTAGAGCTATGTATTGTTATGGTTTGCATTAACTCTAGGATTAGGGCTAGGTTTAGGGAGAGGGTTAGGGTGTGATTTAGGGTAAGTTTTAGGGTTAGGGTAAGTGTTATGTTTAGGGGTAGGGTTATAGTTAAGTCAGGGTAAGGATTAGTGTTTGAGCTAGGGTTAGGGCTAGGGCGAGGGTTAGGTTTAGCTTTGGGGTAGGGATAAAATTAAGGCTACGTTTAGGGCTAGGATAAGGGCTAGGGTTTGTGTTAGGGTTAGGGCTAGGATTATGGCTAGGGTTAATATCACGTCTAGGGTTAAGGTTAGGAATAGTTTTAGGGTTAGTTTTATGGCTAGGTCTATTGTAAGGTTTAGATAGGGTAAGAGTCAGGTTTATAGCTAGGGGAATTATAAGGGTCACGGTTAGTATTAGGGTTTGGTTTACTTTTGAGGTTAGAGTTAGGGCTCAAATTAGAATTTGGGTTAGGGTTAGTGTAATAATTGGATTAGGTTTAGGTTTCAGGTTAGGTTAGGCTAATTGATAGGTTTATGGAAAGTGATAGGGTTAGGGTTAAGCCTAGGGTTAGATTTATGGTAAGGGTTATGTTTAGGGTAATGAGTACAGTTAGAGTTAAGGTTAGGGCTAGGGATATGGTTAAAATTAGGTCTTGTGTTAGGGTTAAGGTGAGGGTTAGACCTAGGATTAGGTTTAGGGTTTTAGCATAAGGGTTAGGTTCTGAGCTATGGTTAGGGCTAGGCTGAGAGTTAGGTTTAGAATTAGGTCTAGGGATAGGATTATGTTAAATGTTGGGTTACGGTTGGTGTTAGGGTTAGACCTAGGTTTAGTGTTGGGGTCAGAATAAGGATCAGGGTTAGGGTTAGGGTTTGGGATAGTGTTAGAGCTAAAACAAAGGCTAGAGTTGGGACTATTAATAGGGTTAGGGTTTTTGTTAGTCTAAAGACTAGAGATAGGTCTAGGGTTACTCTTCGGTTTAGGATTTCACTTAGGGTAAAGGATTGATTTAGATCTAGAGTTAGGGCTATGGTGAGGGTTAGAGTTAGAGTTAAAGCTAGGTTTAGGGCTCAGTTTTGGGCTACTTTTGTGTTAGGGTTAAGGCTAGGATTAGGGCAATGGCTAATATAAGAACTAGGGTTACCTTTAGGGTTAGTTTTAGGGTTAGGGTTAGAGGTAGTTTGAGTGCTAGTGTTAGGTTTAAGGTTAAGTTGATATTTATAGCTACTGTTCTTGTTAGGATAGGAGTCAGGGTCAGGGTTAGTTTTAGGGTTAGTGTTAAGACTTGAATTAGGGCTATTGTTAATGTTAGTGTTTGGTTTGAGTTTAGGACAGTGTTTAGATCTAGGGTGAGTGTTAGGATATGAGTTAGTGTCAGGGTTAGTTTTAAGGTGAGGCTTGGGACTCGAATTAGGGCTAGGTTTAGGTCTAGGTGAAGTGTTAGTGTTTGGTTTAAGTTAAGGTTTAGGGTTAGGGCTATTGCTCGGTTTTGGTTTACTGCTAGGATTGGGTTAGGGCTAGTTTTAGTATTATCATTAGCGTTATGGCTAGTGTTAGTGTTAGGCTTAGGCTTAGGTTTAACGTTAGATTTAGATATGATTAGGGCTTGGACTAACTTTCTGGCAACTGTTAGGGCTAGTGTTAGGTTTATGGTAGCAGATAGGGATAGAACTAGCACTAGGGCTAGGGCAAGAGTTAGAGTTAGTCTTAGGGCTAGAGTTAGGATAGGGTTAGAGATAGAGCTAAATTGGGGCTAGGATTAGGGTAGGTTTTGTGTTTAGCTTAAGCCAATGGTTAGGGTTAGGTTTAAATTTAGGGTAAGGGATGACATTATAGGTAGGTTTAGAGGTAGGGTGAGGGTTAGAATTAGGGTTAGGTGTAGGGCTAGATGCCTAGCACTCGAATTAGAGCTCAGGTTATGGCTAGTTATGGGTTAGGGTTTGGTTTAGGTTAAGATTTAGGGTTAGAACAATGGCTAGGTTTTATTTTAGGGCTAGAGCTTGGATTAGGGCTAGTATTAGGATTAGGAATAGTGTTAGAGCTAGTTGTAGAATGAGGTTTAGGCTTAAGATTAGGGTTAGATTTAGGGTTATGATTAGATCTAGGGTTAGGGCTAAGGCTAGCGTTAGGGCTCAGGTTAGGTCTATTGTGAGGGTTATGGTAACGAATAGGGTTATAAATAGAAATAGGGCTAGGGTGTGATTTAGAGTTAGTCTTAGGGCTAGGGTTAGGGATAGTGTTAAGGATAGGGTTCAAATAGGGCTAGGATTAGTGCTATGATTAGTGTTAGGGTTAGGCCTATGGTTAGGGCTAGGGTTAGGTTTAGTTTTAGGGGAAGGGATGGGGTTATATAGCTAGGTTCAGTGCTAGGGTGAGGGTTATATTTAGGGATAGGGATAGAGTGAGGGTACGGGTTAGGATTAAGTAAGTTTAGGGCTAGGATGAGGGCTAGGGTTTGCGTTAGGGTTAGGGCTAGGATTAGGGTTAGGAATAATGTCAGGTCTAGGGTTATGGTTAGGGATAGTGATAGGGATAATTTTATGGCTAGGTCTAGTGTAAGGATTAGGTTTAGTGTAGGGCTCAGGTATAGAGCTAGGTTATTATTAGGGTCAGAGTATGAGTTAGGGTTTGGTTTGGGTTAAGGCTTACAGTTAGGGCTCAAAATAGCATTAGGATTAGGGTTGGGGTTAGCATAATGGATAGAGTTAGGTTTACAGTTCAGGTTAGTTTTAGAGTAATATATAGGGTTAGTGTTAGGGATAGGGTTAGGGTTAGGCCGAGGGTTAGCATTTGGTATAAGCTAACCAAATGAATAGGTTTAGTGTTAGTGTTAGGGCTTAGGTAAAGGTTAGGATTAGGGCTAGGATTTGGGTTACTCCTAGGGTTAGTGATAGGGTTCGGTTTAGGGTAAGTGTTAGGGGTTGAGCTAGGTTTTAGGGCTAGGGCAAGGGTTAGGGTTAGAATCAGGGCTACGATTAGGGCTACAGTTAGGGTTAGGGTTAGGGTTAGGGCTAGGGTTAGCATTAGGGTTAGGGTTCTGTTTAAGATAATGGATAAAATTAGAGCTAGTATTTGGGCTATGGTTACACTTAGGATTAGGGATAGAGTTAGGGTTAGGTTTAGAGCTAGGGTTATGTTTAGAGTAAGGGTTAGAGTTTGAGTTAGGGTTAGGGCTAGGGCAAGCATTAGGTTTAGTGTTTGTGCTAGGGTTAGGGTTAAGGTTATGCTTAGTTCTAGGATTAGGGCTTGTATTAGGGCTAGGTTTTTTGTGAGGTTTATGGCTAGTGTTAGGGCTATGGGTAATGTAAGAGCTAGGGTTATGTTTATGGCTAGTTTTTTGGGTTAGGGTTATAGATATGTCTAGTGTTAGGTTTAAGTTTTGAGAAAGGATAAGGATTAGAGATAGGATTTGTGTTATGGTAAGCATCAGTGTTCGGGTTAGCATTGGGTTTATTGTTAGGGCTAGAATTAGAACTAGGGTTAGGTCTAGCGCTAGGGTTAGTCTTCATATTAGGTTAATGGTTATTTTAGGGCTAGGGCTAGGTTTTTGTTTAGGACTAGGGCTAGAGTTATGGCTATATTTAGGATTAAGTTTGGGTCTAGTGCTAGTGTTATGGTTAGGTTTAGGTATAGGTTTACTGGTAGGTCTAGTGTTAGGGTTCGGTTTAGTGTTTAGGTCAGGCTTTGTACTAGGGTTAGTGATACAGTTAGGTTTAGGCTTAGGTTAGGCTTAGGCTTCGGGTTAGGTTAGAGATAGAATGAGGGCTAGGATTAGGACTAGTAATATAGTTAGTGTTTTGGGTAAGCTAAGGATTAGGTTAAAACTAGGGTAGCATTGGGGTGTGAGTTTGGCTTAGGGTAAGGAATAGGTTTAGAGCTAGGGTTTGGATTAGTGTTAGGGTTAGGGTTAGGGTTCGGGTTAAAGCTAGGGTTGAGGCTCAGATTAGCGCTAGGTTTTGTGTTAGGATTAGGGCTATGGCTAGGATTAGGACTAAAGTTAGGGCTAGTGTTAGAATTAGGGAATAGATAAGGATGGTACTAGAAATAGGTCTAGGGCTAGAGTTAGTGTTAGTCTTAGGGCTAGGGATAGAGTTAGTGTTACAGTTAGCAATAAATTAGGGCTAGGATTTGAGATATGGTTAGTGTTAGGATTAGGCCTAGGGTTAGGGCTAGGGTTAGTGTTAGTGGTAGTGTTAGGGTTAGGGTTAGGGATGGGGAAAGGATGTGGTTATATCTAGGTTCAGAACTAGGGCGAGTGTTGAAATTAGGGTTTGGGATAGGGTTAGTGTTCGGGTTAGGATTAAGGCTAGGTTTATGATTAGGATGAGGGCACGGGTTTGTGTTAGGTTTAAGGCAAGAGTAAGGTAGAGTGCTAATGTCAGGTCTAGGGTTACATTTAGGGATACTGTTAGGGTTAGTTTTATGTCTAGGTCTTATTTAAAGGTTATGTTTAGGGTAAGGGTCAGTTTAGAGCTACGTGTGTTATTAGAGTCAGGGTCTTGCTCAGATTTTGGGTTAGGTTTTGGTTCATTTTTAGGGCTCGAATTAGCATTAGGGTTAGGTTTAGAGTTAGGATTAGAGTAATTGATAGTGTTAGGTTTAGTGTTCATTTTAGGTTTAGGTAAGGATAAGGTTAATATTAACGAAAGGTTTGGGGTTAGGCCTAAATGAATTGGGTTAGATTTAGGTTTAGGACTAGGGTTAGTGTTTGGTTTAGTGTTAAATGTTAGAGTTTTGCTGCAGTCTGGCTGGGCACAAAATCACGAGCCACTCACAGCCTTGTAGATTCAAACAGCAATTCTTTATTCCCGAACTCACACTGGAACTCTACAAACACGTTCTGGGGGAATTCACGTTCTGGGCCAAATTCACGTTCTGGGCGAAATCCCAAATACTCTCTGAATCCCAGGAGAACTCAAGGAGCAGGTGCGCCTGAAGCAGCAGGATATGCCCTATTCCCAGCAGGGTACACCTTAAACCTGGAACAGCCCTAAACCTGGATTGTCCTAAACCAGGAACGCCCTAAACCCTGATCCACCCTAAACCCGGATCTGCCCTGGTCCTTGAGCAAGGTCACCTTACATGCAATGTCACTGCAAATGACCTGGGTCATGCCATGTGTCATACCTATTTTGCAATGGCCCTCAGCAGAGTTTGTGCTAGGATTAGGACTATGGCAAATGTTAGGTTTATGGTTAGGTCTAGGGTTAAGTTTACAGTTAGGGTTAGAGTAGGTTTAGGGTTAGGGCTAGTTTTATCATGATGTTTATAATTAGGGTTATGGTAATGGGTGTGGTTAGAGATATGTTTAGAGCTATGTTTGGGTTAGGGTTATGTTTAGGGTAATGGATAGGTTTAGGTCTAGGATTATGGTTAGTATTAGGGTTAGGGTTAGTTTTAGGTCTAGGGTTAGTGTTAGGGTTAGGTTTAGGTTAAGTGTTAGGGTTTGAGCTATGGTTAGGGCTAAGTTGATGGTTAGGGTTGGTGTCAGGTCTAGGTTTAGGATTAGGGTTAAGTTTAAGTCTAGGGTTATCATTAGGGTTACTGTTATGTTTAGGGTAATGGATAGGGTTAGAGCTAGAGTTAGGGCTAGGATTATGGTTAGGATTAATTCTATTGTTAGGTTTAGGTTTAGGGCCAGATTTAGGGTTAGGGTTAGATTTAGGGTAATGGTTAGGGCTAAGGTTAGGTTTAAAACGAGGTGTAGGGCTCAGTTTAGGGATAGATTTTGTGTTAGGTTAAGGCTATGGCTAATGTAAGAACTAGAGTTATGATTAGGGCTACTTTTAGGGTTACAGTTAGGGCTAGTACTAGTTTTAGGTTTACATATACTTTTAGGGTCATGTTAGAGATAGGGTTAGTTTGACGTCAGAGTCAGGCTCAAGGTTAGTTTTAGGGTTAGGTTAGGACTGGAATTAGGGCTAAGTTTAGGGCTAGGTGTAGGGTTAGGTTTTGGTTTAGATTAAGTGTTAGGGTTAGGGCTATGGCTCAGTTTTGTTTTAGGGCTTGAACTAGATTAGGGCTAGTTGTAAGATTAGTGTTACAGTTAGAGCTAGTATAAGTGTGAGGTTTAGGCTTAAGGTTATGGTTGGACTTAGAGTTATGGTTAGTTCTAGGGTTAGGGCTAGGGCTAATGTTAGGGCTAAGGTTAGGGCAAGTGTTAGGGTTATGGTAAGGGATAGGGTTAGATCTAGGAATATGGTTAGGGCAAGAGTTAGAGTTAGTCTTAGTGGTAGTGGTAGGATTAGGGTTAAATTAGGTCTAGGATCAGGTCTAGGATTAGTTTAAGGGTTAAGTCTAGAGTTAGAGTTAGGGTTAGATTTGGGGGAAGGGTTGGGGTTATAGCAAGGTTCAGAACTAGAGTGAGAAAATTAGAGATAAGGCTAGAGTTCAGGTTCAGGTTAGGATCAAGGCTAGGTTTAGGGCTAGGATGAGGGCTAGCTTTTGTGTTAGGGTTATGGCAAGAATTAGGGCTAGGGCTAAATCAAGTCTAGGGTTATGGTTAGGGATAGTTTTGGGGTAAGATTTATGGCTAGGTCTAGTTTCAGAGTTAGGTTTATGGTGAGGTTCAAGTTGAGAGCTAGGGGATAGTCAGAGTCAGGTTTTGGGTTTGTGTTAGGTTGAGGTTTAGGGTTATGGCTCAAATTAGCATTAGGTTTGAGTTAGGGCTAGGGCAATGGATAAGGTTAGGTTTAGGGTTCAGGTTTGATTTAGGGCTCAGTTAGGTTTAGGGTAATGTACAGGGTTAGGGTAAGTCCTAGGGTTAGCATTAGGTTTATTTAGGGTTAAAGCTAGGGTAGGGCTTGGGTTAGGGCTAGGTTTTGCAATAGGTTAGGGCTATGGCAAATGTAAGAACTTAGCTATGATAGGGCTAGTTTTAGGGTTAATGTTAGACCTAAGTATAGTTTTAGGTTTAGGTTTAGTGTTAGAGTGATGTTTAGAGCTAGGGTTAGTGTTGGTGTCAGGGTCAGTGTTCAGTTTAGGGTTATGTTTAATGTGAAAGCAGTATTAGGACTAGGGTTAAGATTAGGGGAAAGGTTAGTTTTCAGCTTTAGGCTAAGGGTTATTATTAGGGCTATGGCTAGGTTTTTCTTTAGGTCTAGGCACAGAGTTACGGATAGATTAGGATTAGGTTTAGGTCTAGGGCTAGTGTTAGAGTTTGGTTTAGGTATAAGTTTACCATCAAGGCTAGTATTAGTGTTCAGTTTAGGGTTAGGTTCAGGTTTAGACCTATGATTACTGTTAGGGTCAGAATAAGGGTTAGACTTAGCATTAGGGTTTGGTTTGTGGTAGAGCTAGAATGAGGACTAGGGTTAGTGTATGGGTTAGATTAAAGATTAGGTCTAACCTAATCCTAATCCTAATTCATAACCTTACCCAAACCCTAACCCTATGGGTTAGTTTAAGGATTAGGATTAGGATTACGATTAGGATTAGCATTGGGTTTAGGGTTTGGCATAGGGTAAGGGATAGGGTTAGAGCTAGGATTAGGACTAGGGTTGGGGTTAAAGCTAGGTTCATGGCTCGGATTAGGGCTAGTTTCTGTGTTAGAATTATGGCTAAGTTTAGAGCAATGACTAATGGAAGAACTATGGTTTTAGGGTTAGTTTTTGGGTGATGGTTAGGGGTTAAACCTCTAGTGTTAGGATCAGGTTTAAGGTTAGGGTGAAATTTAGAGCTGTGTTAGTGTTAGGTTAATAGTAAGGGTCAGGTTTACTTTTAGGGTTAGGGTTAGGACTCGAATTAAGGCTAGGGTTACTGTAAGGGTTTGTTTTAGGGTTAGGGTGGTGTTTAGAGCTAGGGTGAGTGTCAGGATG
>NW_026695163.1:0-94503 GCF_021218885.2 Marmota monax | reverse complement strand
AATTAGCGTTAGGGCGAGGGTTAGGTTTAGGGTTAGGTCTAGGCTCATGGTTAGGGTTATAATATAGTCTTTACATTAGGTTTACGGCTAGGATAAGGGCAATGTTTTGTGTGAGGTTTATGGCTATCATTAGGGCTATGGGAAATGTAAGAGCTAAGGATATGGTTATGGCTAGTTTTAGGGTTAGGGTTATGGATAAGTCTAGTGTCCTAGTTAGGTTTTGGGTTAGGATAAGATTTAGAGCTAGGGTTTGATTTGGGGTAACTGTCATTGTCGGGTTAGGGTTAGGCTTAGGGTGAGGGCCAGATTTATGGCTAGCGTTTGGTCTAGGGATAGAGTTGGTCTTTACGTTAGGGTAACGGTTATTGTTAGGGCTAGTGCTAGGTTTTTATTTAGGGCTAAGTCTAGATTTGTGACTCTATTTAGGGTTAGGTTTGGTCTACGCTATTGTTACTGTTAGATTTAGGGTAGGTATACCAGTAGAGGTAGGGGTATTTGTTGCTTTAGGGTTAGTGTCAGGTTTAGACCTAGGGTTAGTGTTATGTTCAGAATAAGGGACATGCTTAGAGTTAGGGTTAGAGCTAGAATGAGGGCTAGGATTAGGACTAGTAATAGAGATATGGTTGGGGTAGGGTTAGTGAGATTTAGGCCTAGGTTTAGGGCTAGGGTTATCATTAGGGTTAGTGTAAGGTATGATGTTACAGCTATGTTTGGTGCTGGGATAAAGAATAAATTTAGGGTAAGGGCTAGGGTTAAAATTAGGGTTAGGATTAAGTTTAGGCTTAGAACTAGGATTAAAGATAGGGATAGGGCTAATGTCAGGTCTAGGTTTTATTTTTTTGTTTTGTTTTGTTTTATACTTTGCCTTTTTATTTTATTTTTTTTTTAATTTTTTATTGTGGGTTGTTCAAAACATTACAAATTTCTTGACATATCATATTCCACACTTTGATTCAAGTGGGTTATGAACTCCCACCTTTACCCCATACACATATTGCAGAATCATATCAGTTACACATCCATTGATTTACATATTGCCATACTAGTGTCTGTTGTGCTCCACTGCCTTTCCCATCCTCCACACTCCCCCCTCCCCACCTCTCCCCTCCCCTCCCTTCCTCTCTCTCTACCCCCTTCACTGTATAACCCTGAGGGTCTCCTTCCATTACCATGCAATTTCCCTTCTCTCTCCCTTTGCCTCCCACCTCTCATCCCTGTTAAATGTTAATCTTCTTCTCCTGCTCTTCGTCCCTACTCTGATCTTAGTTACTCTCCTTATATCAAAGAAGATATTTGGCATTTGTTTTTTTAGGGATTGGCTAGCTTCACTTAGCATAATCTGCTCTAATGCCATCCATTTCCCTGTAAATTCTATGATTTTGTCATTTTTTAATGCAGAGTAATACTCCATTGTGTATAAATGCCACATTTTTTTTGTCCTTTCGTCTATTGAAGGGCATCTAGGTTGGTTCCACAGTCTTCCTATTGTGAACTGTGCTGCTATGAACATTGATGTAGTAGTGTCCCTGTAGCATGCTCTTTTTAGGTCTTTAGGGAATAGACCAAGAAGGGGAATAGCTGGGTCAAATGCTGGCTCCATTCCCAGCTTTCCAGGAAATCTCCATACTGCTTTCCAAATTGGCTGCACCAATCTGCAGTCCCACCAGCAATGTACAAGTGTACACTTTTCCCCACATCCTCACCAGCACTTGTTGTTGTTTGACTTCATAATGGCTGCCAATCTATCTGGAGTGAGACGGTATCTTAGGGTGGTTTTGATTTGCATTTCTCTGACAGCTAGAGATGGTGAGCATTTTTTCATGTACTTGTTGATTGACTGTATGTCCTCCTCTGAGAAGTGTCTGTTCAGGTCCTTGGCCCATTTGTTGATTGGGTTGTTTGTTCTCTTATTGTCTAATTTTTTGAGTTCTTTGTATACTCTGGATATTAGGGCTCTATCTGAAGTGTGAGGAGTAAAGATTTGTTCCCAGGGTGTAGGCTCCCTGTTTACCTCTCTTATTGTTTCTTTTGCTGAGAAAAAACATTTTAGTTTGAGTAAGTCCCATTTGTTGATTCTAGTTATTAACTTTTGTGCTATGGGTGTCCTATTGAGGAATTTGGAGCCCGACCCCACAGTATGTAGATCGTAGCCAACTTTTTCTTCTATCAGATGGCGTGTCTCTGATTTGATATCAAGCTCCTTGATCCATTTTGAATTCACTTTTGTGCATGGCGAGAGAAAGGGATTCAGTTCCATTTTGTTGCATATGGATTTCCAGTTTTCCCAGCACCATTTGTTGAATATGCTATCCTTCCTCCATTGCATGCTTTTAGCCCCTTTATCAAATATAAGATAGTTGTAGTTTTGTGGATTGGTTTCTGTGTCCTCTATTCTGTACCATTGGTCCACCCGCCTGTTTTGGTACCAGTACCATGCTGTTTTTGTTACTATTGCTCTGTAGTATAGTTTGAAGTCTGGTATCACTATACCGCCTGATTCACACTTCCTGCTTAGCATTGTTTTTGCTATTCTGGGTCGTTTATTTTTCCATATGAATTTCATGATTGCTTTCTCTATTTCTACAAGAAATGCCGTTGGGATTTTGATTGGCATTTCATTAAACCTATAGAGAACTTTTGGTAATATCGCCATTTTGATGATGTTAGTTCTGCCTATCCATGAACAGGATATATTTTTCCATCTTCTAAGATCTTCTTCTATTTCTCTCTTTAGGGTTCTGTGGTTTTCATTGTATAAGTCTTTCACCTCTTTTGTTAGGTTGATTCCCAAGTATTTTTTTTTTTTGAAGATATTTTGAATGGAGTGGTTGTCCTCATTTCCATTTCAGAGGATTTGTCACTGATATACAGGAATGCCTGTGATTTATGCGTGTTGATTTTATATCCTGCCACTTTGCTGAATTCATTTATTAGCTCTAATAGTTTCTTTGTAGAGCCTTTTGGGTCTTCTAGGTATAGAAGCATATCATCTGCAAATAGTGATAATTTAAGTTCTTCTTTTCCAATTTTTATGCCTTTCATTTCTTTCGTCTCTCTAATTGCTCTGGCCAGTGTTTCAAGAACTATGTTGAAGAGAAGTGGAGAGAGAGGGCATCCCTGTCTTGTTCCAGATTTTAGAGGGAATGCCTTCAGTTTTTCTCCATTCAGAATGATGCTAGCCTGAGGCTTAGCATAGATTGCTTTTACAATATTGAGGTATGTTCCTGTTATCCCTAGTTTTTCTAGAGTTTTGAACATAAAGGGATGCTGTACTTTGTCAAATGCTTTTTCCGCATCTATCGAGATGATCATATGGTTCTTATTTTAAGTCTATTGATGTGGTGAATAACATTTATTGATTTCCGTATATTGAACCAGCCTTGCATCCCAGGGATGAATCCTACTTGATCATGGTGTACAATTTTTTTGATATGTTTTTGTATTCGATTCGCCAGAATTTTGTTGAGGATTTTTGAATCTAGGTTCATTAGAGATATTGGTCTGTAGTTTTCTTTCTTTGAAGTGTCTTTGTCTGGTTTAGGTATCAGGGTGATGTTGGCCTCATAGAATGAATTTGGAAGTTCTCCCTCTTTTTCTATTTCCTAAAGTAGCTTGAAAAGTATTGGTATTAGTTCTTCTTTAAATGTTTTGTAAAATTCTGCTGTATACCCATCCAGTCCTGTGCTTTTCTTAGTTGGTAGTCTTTTTATTGTTTCTTCTATTTCCTCAATTGATATTGGTCTGTTTAGGTTTTCTATATCCTCCTGACTCAATCTGGGCAGATCATATGACTTAAGAAATTTATCGATGCCTTGACTATCTTCTAATTTATTGGAGTATAAGGATTCAAAATAGTTTTTGATTATCTTCTGTATTTCTGAAGTGTCTGTTTTGATAATGCCTTTTTCATCCCGAATGCTAGTAATTTGAGTTCTCTCTCTTCTTCTCTTCGCTAGCATGGCTAAGGGTCTGTCGATTTTGTTTATTTTTTCAAAGAACCAACTTTTAGTTTTGTCAATTCTTTCAATTGTTTCTTTTGTTTCGATTTCAATAATTTCAGCTCTTATTTTAATTATTTCTTGCCTTCTACTTCTCTTGCTGTTGCTTTGCTCTTCTTTTTCAAGGATTTTGAGATGAAGTATGAGATCATTTATTTGTTGTTGTTTTTTTTCTTTTTTTAAGGAATGAACTCCAAGCAATGAATTTTCCTCTTAGAACTGCTTTCAATGTATCCCATAGATTCCGATATGTTGTGTCTGTGTTTTCATTTATCTCTAAGAATTTTTTAATTTCCTCCTTGATGTCTTCTATAACCCATTGATCATTCAATAACCTATTGTTCATTCTCCAACTGATGTATGCTTTTTCCTTCCTTCTTTTATCATTGATTTTCAGTTTCATTACATTATAATAAGATAAGATGCATGGCATTATCTCTACTCCTTTATATTGTCTAAGAGTTGCCCTGTGACATAATGTATGATCTGTTTTTGAGAAGGATCCATGTGCTGCTGAGAAAAAAGTGTAACTGCTTGATGTTGGGTGGTATACTCTATATATGTCAATTAGGTCTAGGTTATTAATTGTGTTATTGAGTTCTATAGTTTCCTTATTCAACTTTTGTTTGGAAGTTCTGTCCAGTGGCGAGAGAGGTGTGTTGAAGTCTTCCATGATTATGGTATGGTGGTCTTTTAGACTCTTGAACTTGAGAAGAGTTTGTTTGACGAACATAGCTGCACCATTGTTTGGGGCATAAATATTTGTGATTGTTATGTCTTGTTGGTGTATGGTTCCCTTAAGCAGTATGTAGTGTCCCTCTTTATCCCTTTTGATTAACTTTGGCTTGAAATCTATTTTATTTGATATGAGTATGGACACTCCTGCTTGTTTCCGAAGTCCATATGAGTGATATGATTTTTCCCAACCTTTCACCTTCAGCCTGTGTATGTCTTTTCCTATCAAATGTGTCTCCTGTAGGCAGCATATTGTTGGGTCTTGTTTTGTGATCCATTCTACTAGCCTGTGTCTCTTAATTGGTGAGTTTAAGCCATTAACATTTAGGGTTATTATTGAGATATGGGTTGTTCTTCCAGCCATATTTGTTTATTTCTGTTACTAAACATGGTTTGTTTTCCTCTTTGATTATTTCCCCCCCCTTTATTGTCCTACCTCCCACTGTTGGTTTTCATTGTTATTTTCCATTTCCTCTTCCTGTAATGTTTTGGCGAGGATGTTTTGAAGAGATGGTTTTCTAGCTGCGAATTCTTTAAATTTTTGTTTATCATGGAAAGTTTTAATTTCATCTTCCATTGTGAAGCTTAATTTCACTGGATACACAATTCTTGGTTGGAACCCATTTTCCTTCAGTGTTTGAAATATGTTATTCCAGGATCTTCTAGCTTTCAGAGTCTGTGTTGAACGATCAGCTGTTATCCTGATTGGCTTACCCCTAAATGTAATCTGCTTCCTTTCTCTTGTAGCTTTTAAGATTCTCTCCTTATTCTGTATGTTGGGCATCTTCATTATAATGTGTCTAGGTGTGGATCTCTTATGATTTTGCACATTCGGCGTCCTGTAGGCTTCTAGGATTTGGGATTCTCTCTCATTCTTCAAGTCTGGGAAGTTTTCTCGTATTATTTCATTGAATAGACTGCTCATTCCTTTGGTTTGGAGCTCAGTACCTTCCTGTATCCCAATGACTCTTAAGTTTGGTCTCTTAATGTTATCCCATATTTCTTGGATGTTCTGCTCATGGTTTCTTAACAGTCTTGCTGAGCTCTCTATGTTCTTTTCCAGTTGAAATACTTTGTCTTCATTGTCTGATGTTCTATCTTCTAAGTGTTCTACTCTGCTGGTAGTATTCTCCATTGAGTTTTTAAGTTGGTTTATTGCTTCCTGCATTTCTAGGATTTCTGTTTGTTTGATATTTATAACCTCTATCTCCCTGTATAGTTGATCCTTTGCTTCCTGGATTTGTTTGCATAATTCATTGTTGAAGTGATCTTTCATTGTCTGATTTTGCTGTTTAATGTCTTCCTTGATACTCCAGATCATCTGAAGCATGTGTATCCTGAATTCTTTATCTGACATTCCATCTGCTGCAGCTGTTACCTCTTTTAAAGTTGCGTTGACCTGCATTGCTTGTGGTCCTTTCTTTCCTTGTCTTTTCATACTGCTTACGTATCTTTCCTGCAGGCGTGGGCGGTGGCTCTGCTCTCTCCTTTTCCAATTGGGGTGTTGTGGCTACCACGCCGGCAGGTCACTGGGCCTGTTCTGGGCACTGGCGGCGGCTCTGTCCTGCCCCTACTCCAATTCTGGTGATGAGTGTACCACGCCGGCAGGCCACCGGGCCTGATCCGCCGGTCGGTTGCAGGTTTGCCTACCCTGCATGCACGGGCAGCGGCTCTACTCTGCCCCTACTCCAAATGGGGTGATGTGTCTGTCGTACCGGCAGGCCACTGGGCCTGTCCTGCTGGTCGGTCGCAGATCTGCCCACATTTCGGGCATGGATGGAGGCTCTGCTCTGCCCCTATTCCAATTGGGATGTCGTGACTACCCCGCCTGCAGGACGCTGGGCCTGTTCCTGGCACGGGCTGAGACTCTGCTCTGCCACTACTCCAATTAGGTGGTGTGTGTACCACGCCGGCAGGCTCCTGGGCCTGATCCGCTGGTCTGTCGCAGGTCTGCCTACCTTGGAGGCATGGGCGGCGGATCTGCCCTGCCCCTCCTACCACGCCTGCGGACCCCTGGGCCTGATCTGCAGGTTGGTCACAGGTCTGCTCACCCTGCGGGCACGGGTGGCATTTCCACTCCGCCCCCACTCCAATTGGGGTCACGTGGCCACCATACCGGCAGTGCCTGATCCGGGCGTGGGAGAAGGATCTGCTCTGCCCCTAGTCCAGTTGGGGTGAGGTGTGTACCACACTGGCAGGCCACTGGCCTGACGCGCCAGGCTGTCACAGGTCTGTTTACCTTGCAAGCGTGAACGACGGCTCTGCCCTGCCCCTCCTACCACACCCATGTACCACTGGGTCGCGGGTCTGCCCACCTTGTGGGTGCGGGTGGCGGCTCTGCTCCACCCCCTCTCCAATTGGGGTCACGCGGTCACCACGCTGGCGAGCCGCTGGGCCTGCTCCGGGACCTGGCGGCAGCCCAGCTCCTCCCCTCTGGCTCGAGGACAAATTGAGGAGACTCGGGTGTCTGTGCCTCACCCCCCCCTACCAGGAGACCAACTGTTTCTGTCGCAGCTGGTATTGATGAAGTTTTCTCCTCCGCCACTTTCTGATGACATCAGATCTCTCCCACATTGGTATCCTATGCCAATGGCAGCATTTCGTTCCCCTTGCCGGGCAACCAAAGCAACGGGTGTGTTCTGACCGGCCCTCAGCAGGACCCAGACCGAGAAGCAGTTTCCGCGGGCTTCTAGCCCTGGGCTGGGGAAGTTCCGGGAGCTGGAACTCGGCCGCTCCATGCTCGGTGTAAACTCCTATAAGAGTAGGCTCCAAGAAGCAGTCCCCGCAGGCTCAGTTCCGGGAGGCAGAATTCGGCCGCTTAGTGCTTGGTGTATGCTCTGATAGGAGCAGGGTCCAAGAAGCAGCCTCCGCATGCTCCACAGCCCTGGGCCATGGCGGTTCCGGGAGCCGGAACTCGGCCGCCCTGTGCTCGGTGTTCGCTCCGATAAGATCAGGTTCTAAGAAGCACCCAGGCACTGAACCCTAGCAATCTGTCTGCAAGCCGCAGGCGAATGGCAGCCTGAAATTACCTGTTCTATGGCTGAATGAGCTGCAGTCAGTCGAAAACAGGGATGGTGACGTCTGCTTTCCAACATGGTGGCTACTGGCCTCCTCTGTGGTCTCACCGGTGTGGAGAACCGAGATGGACCGCTTCCTTCCCCCGCCTCGAACCCAAAATTCAGCCCTGAGTATGGTGCTTGCACGGCTGGCAGAAACTAGAGCGCTGTATCCCTGCGTCGCTATCTCCTCGTTTCCCAGCACGCGCTACAGACTCTAGCCGTGGGGCGATTTGCTGAATAAGCAGTGTTACCCTCCGTGCGACAAACCTCTCGCGTTTGAGTCCCCATAGCCGATCCTTGTGTGATGGAAATCCTTCCTCCAGGTTGTGGAGCACCCCACTATTGCTGGAAATTCCTAACAAGATACCCTTTAGCCGTCCTGACTTGTCATACTCCCACACTTTGAAGCAGCACACGGGGGCAATGCACTCCCCTCGCCGCCATCTTCCCTCCAACCATACTTTAGGTCTAGGTTTTAGGTTAGGCTAGGGTTAGGGTTAGGGCCATTGTTTGAAAAACCAGCCTCTATCTCAGAGCAAAGCCTGTCCAAGGAAGTGACATTGCCTTTGTCCTTGGAAAAACCCACAAAGCACTCCTAGGCACATTCCCACCCTGCTAAGTTGTTTATCTACAAATAACAGGAGAGATCTGCTGCACCAGGTGTCCCTGACTCAGTCAGGCTAGGTGGGGATCCATAGCAGCCCCCTAGCAGCCACCAATCAGCATGAGACAGGGAAATACCTGGGATATCAGATAACCCTTCCAGGAGTTTATGGTGGTTATTAACAAGTTGGGAAACCATGTAGTTCAGCACGTACGCCCCTATTGGCTTAAACCAATCAGTTCAAATGAATACCACTTTTGTACTTACCAATCACCCCTACCCAACTTGTTCCCGCCAGTGAATGTGCTAATCATGTTTTAGAGTTGTTTAGGGTTAGGGTTAATGTTAGTGTTACGGTTAGGGTTAGGGTTAGGGTTAGGTTTAGTGTTAGGGTTAGTTTTATAGTTAGGGTTAGAGTTAGGTAAGTGTTAGGTTTAGGGTAAGGTTCGGGTTAGGGTTGTGACTTGGTTTAGGGTTTGTGTTAGGGTTCAAAATAGGATTAGTGTTTGCGTTAAGTTTAGGGTTAGGGTGTTCGTTTGTGTTAGGGTTACTGTTAGGTTTATGGTTAGGGTTCATGTTAGGGTTAGGCTAGGTATAATGTTAGGGTTAAGTGTA
Source organism: Marmota monax (assembly GCF_021218885.2). Classification (NCBI taxonomy): domain Eukaryota; kingdom Metazoa; phylum Chordata; class Mammalia; order Rodentia; family Sciuridae; genus Marmota; species Marmota monax. The sequence goes on along the minus strand of NW_026695163.1, from coordinate 85,492 downwards.
AATTTTTGCTTAGGGTTACAGTTAGTGTTACAGCTAGGGTTAGGTTTAGGGTTAGGATTAGTGTTTCGCTTAGGGTTACAGTTAGGTTTAGGTTTGTTTAAGGGTTATGGTTATAGTTAGTGTTAGGGTTAGGGTTAGGTTTAGGGTTAGTGTTACAGTTAGTGTTAGTTTTAGGGTTAGGGTTAGGGTTACTGTTAGGGTTAGGGTTACTGTTAGACTTAAAGTTAGAGTTAGGTTTAGGGTTAGTGTTAGGGCCAGGCTTACAGTTAAGGTTAAGGTTAGGGTTGGAGATTGCTTTAGGGTTAGGGTTACGATTAGTGCTAGGGTTAGTTTTAGGGTTTGTGTTAGGGTTAGGTTTATGTTTATGGTTAGGATTAGGGTTAGGTTCTGGGTTGTGGTTAGGATTAGTGTTAGTTTTAGGGTTAGGATTAGGGTTAGTGATATGGTTAGGGTTAGATTAGGGTTAGTGTTAGGGTTAAAATTAGGTTTAGGGTTGGTTAGGCTTAGTGTTAGGGTTACGGTTAGGTTTAGTTTTAGTGTTAAGGTTAGGAATAGTGTTAGTGATAGAGTTAGTTTTAGAGTTAGGGTTAGTGTTAGGGTTAAGTTCATATTAGGGTTAAGGTTCATTGTAGGGTTATGATTAGGGTTAGTGTCAGTGTTAGGGTTATGTTTAGGGTTAGGGTTAGTGTTAGGTTTAGGGTTAGGGTTAGGGTTACTGTTAGTGTTTTGGTTATCTTAGATATAGGGTTAATGTTACATTTTGATTAGAGTTAGGGTTAGGGATAGTGTTACGGTTAGTGTTAGGGTTCATGTTAGGGTTAGGGTTAGTGTTAGGTTTAGTGTTATGTTTAGGGTTAGTGTTAGGGTATGGGTTAGGTTTAGGGTTAGGTCAGAGTTAGGGTTAGGTTTGTGGTTTGGTTTAGGGTTTGTGTTAAGTTTAGGGTTAGGGTTTTGTGTTCGGATTAGGGTTAGGGTGTGGGTTTTAGTTAGGGTTAGAGTTAGGGTTCAGGTCAGGGTTCTTGTTAGGGTTAGGGCTAGGTTTATTGTTAGGGTTACGTGTAAATTTTTGGTTAGCATTTGGTTAGTTTTACGGTAAGAGTTAGGGTTCAGTTAAGGATTAGTGTTTCGCTTAGGATTAGAGTTTGGTTTAGGGTTTATATTAGTGTTAGGGGTAGGGTTAGACTTCGGGTGAGGTTTAGGGTTTGGTTTAGAGTTAGGCTTAAAGTTAGGGTTAGTGTTAGAGTTAAAGTAAGGGTTAGGATTAGGGTTAGTGTCAGAGTTAGGGTTAGGGATAGGGTTGCGGTTGGGTTTATGGTTAAGTTTAGGGATAGGGTTTGTGTTAGGGTTAGAGTTAGCATTATGGTTAGGAATAAGGATAGGTTTAGGGTTATTGTTAGGGTTAGAGTTAGGTTTAGGTTTAGTATTAGGGTGATAGGGTTAAGGTTAGGGTTAGTGTTAGGGTTAGAATTAGGTTTATACTTAGGGTTAGTGTTAGAGTAAGGGTTAAGTTTAGTTTTGGTGTTAGGGTTAGGGTTAAAATTATGGTTAGTGTTACAAATAGGTTTCGTGTTAGGGTTAAGAGTCATTTTAGGGTAAAAATATGGGGTAGTGTTCGTGTTAGGGTTTTGTTTAGTGTTAGGTTTAGTGTTACAATTATTGTTAGGTTTAGGGTTAGGTTTAGTGTTAGGATTAGGTTTCAGGTTATGGTTAGGATTAGGATTAGTGTGAGGGTTAGGTTTAGGACTAGTGTTAGTGTTAGATTTAGGATTTGGGATAGGTTTAGTGTTAGTGTTAGTGTTAGGGTTAGGGTTATCATTAGGGTTAGGGTTACAGTTAGTGTTAGGTTTGGTTTGTGGTTAGGATTAGGGATAGTGTTAGGGTAAGGGTTAGATATAGGTTTAGTGATAGTGTAAAAGTTAGGGTTAGGGTTCTTGTTAGGGATTGGGTTAGGGTTCAGGTTTGGGTTAGGGTTTGTGTTAGGGTAAGGTTTAGGGATAAGATTTGTGTTAGGGTTACAATTGGATTATGTTTAGAGTTAGGGTTAGAGTTATGAGGATTAGGGTTAATGTTAGGGCTAAGGGTAGGGTTAGGGTAAGTGTTAGGGTTAGGGTTAGGATTGCGGTTAGTTTTACTGTTAGGGTTAGGGGTAGGTATAGTGTTAAAGGTAGGGTTAGTGTTAGGTTTAGGGTTAAGGTTACAGTTAGGGTTAGTGATAGGGTAAGGGTTAGGTTTAGGTTTAGCATTAGATAAGAGTTAGGGTTATTGTTAGTGTACGGGTTAGGGTTAGGTTTAGGTTTAGTTTTAGAATTAGGGAGAGGATTGGGGTTAGGGATCAGGTTAGAGTTAGGTGTAGGGAAGTTTTAGAAATAGGGTGAGGATTATGGCTAGGGATCGGGATAGGGTTATGTTTAGGTTTAGTTTTAAAATTAGGGTGAGGATCAGGGTTAGTGATCGGGTTACGGTAAGGGTTAGTTTAAGAGTTAGGATTAGGATTAATTTTAGGTTTAGTGTTAGGGTTAACATTAGGGTTAGAGTTATGGATCATGTTAGGTTGAGAGTTAGGGTTAGGGTTTGGATTAGAGTTAGGTTTAGGGTTAGTGTTAAAGTTAGGGTTAGTGTTAGGTTTAGGGTTAGGGTTACAGTTAGGGTTAATGATAGGCTTAAGGTTAGGTTTAGGTTTAGTATTAGGTCAGAGTTAGTGTTATTATTAATGTACGGATTAGGGTTAAGTTTATGGTTAGTTTTAGAATTCATGTGAGGATCAAGATTAGGGATCAGGTTAGGGTTAGGGTTAGTTTAAGAGTTAGGTTTAGGGTTAGGGTTAGTGTTAGTGTTAGCGTCAGGGTTATGGTTAGGGTTATGGTTTATGTTAGATTAGGGTCAGGGATAGGGTTTAGGTTAGTGTTAGGGTTAGTTTTAGTGTTAGGGTTAGGGGTAGGTTTCCTATTAGGGTTAAATTTAAGGTTTGGGTTAGGATTAGGGTAAGTGTTAGGGTTAGGGTTATGGTTACAGATAGAGTTAGTTTTAGGGTTAGGGTTAGTTTTAGGGTTAGGGTTAGTGTTATGGAGAGGCTTAGGTTTAGTATCAGGGTTTGTGTAAGGGTGAGGGTTAGGGTTAGTGTTAGGGTTAGCGTTAGGGTTTGTGTTATGGTTAGTTTTAGGGTTAGGGTTAGGTATTATGCTGGGGTTAGGATTAGGTTTAGGGTTAGGTTTAGTGTTAGGATTAGGGCTCAAGTTAGCATTAGGGTTAAGGTTCCATAAAGGATAATGCTATTCTGCGGGGAGGGATAAGGTTAGTTTTAGGGTAATTGACAGGTTAGGTTTAGGGATATGGCTAGGGTCAGCCTGAGGATTAGCATTAGGTTTAGTGTTAGATAGGGTAGATCTAGGGTTAGGGCTAGGTTTATGGTTAGAGTCAGGGCTAGGGGTAGGGTTAGGTTTAGGTTTAGTGTAAGGATTAAAGTTAGGGTTAGGTTTAGTGTAAGGGTTAGGACAAGGTTTAGGATTCGAGTAAGGGTTAAAGCTAGGGTTTGGTCTTGGATTAGGGCTAGGTTTTGGGTTATGTTAGGGCTCTCCTAGAAGGATACAGCTAATGCAAGAACTAAGGTTATGATTAGGGTTAGTTTAGGGATACATTTAAGAATAAGTATAGTTATAGGATTAGATTTAGGTTTAGGTTGATGTTTTGATCTAGGGTTAGTGTTAGGGTCAGAATCAGGGAAATGGTTCGTTTTATGGTTAGGGATAGGACTCAAATTAGGGGTAGGCTTAGGGCTACATGTAGGGTTAGGATTTGGTTTACGTTAAGATTTAGGGTTAGTCCCATGGCTCGGTTTTGTGTTAGGGCTAAAGCTGAAGTTAAGTGTAGTTTTATGATTAGCATTAGTGTTATTGCTACTGATAGGCTGAGTTTAGGCTTAGGAGTAAATTTAGAGTTATGGTTAATTCTAGGATTAGGACTGTGGCTAGTGTTAGAGCTAAGATTAGGGCTAGTGTTTGGGTTATGGTAAAGGAAAGTGTTAGAACTAGGAATAGGGCTATGGCAAGAGTTAGACTTAGTCTTATGGCTAGAGTTTGTGTTAGGGTTAGGGCTAAATTCGGGCTAGGAATAGGTCTAGGGTTAGTGTTAGCCTTAGTCCTAGGATTAGGGCTATGTTTATGGTTAGGTTTAGGGTTAGGTTTAGGCGAAGGGATGCCTGTTTGAACCTCCATTTCCATTTACCCATAGGTGTCAAAATGAAGTGAAACTTTAAAATACAAAGTGTGATAGTGAACCATTGAATTGAGAAGAACATAACTTGGGAGCATACTAAGGCTAGATAAAAGATGACTCCTGCCCAGTATCAAAGAAATTTGAACAAAACTAACTCTCACCCTAACATTACCAGTAACCATAGCCCTAGACATAACCCTAAACTTAACATTAACCCTAACCTGATTAGAGAACCATTGATCCTAGACTTCCCGCACTTGGGGAGCCTTATGGGGCAAGCTAAGTGATGAATTCTATCCAACATCAATCAAAACTGACCAAATAATTATAGGAGGTATTTCAATACATGCATATTTTCCTGTTTTCTCCTAAAAGGCTCTCAGATTAAGTTGTTTTTGCATGCTTAACCATAGGCCTACTTTTACAAGGAACATACCAGAGTCCCTAGAGAGAACTGATGGAGTGTGTGAAGTTTCAATAAGCCAGCACAAAACCTGTTTGATTTTTCAACTCCATTAAGATTCCCATATAGGTCAAAATGAAGTGTAATCTTAAAATACAAAATGTTTCTGACAGCGAACCTGTGAAAGGAGAAGGCCTGAATCTAGGGAACAGAGTAAATCTAGCTAAAAGGTAAATCCTGCCAAGTATCAAAGAATTTTGAATAAAACTAACTCTAACCCTAACACTAGCTCTAACCCTAGCTCTTCCCCTAACCCTAACATTTTTATGAAACTTTGACTGTAGAATTTCCAAACTTGGGCAGCCTAGTGGGGAAAGCTAAGGGATGAATGCTGTGCAGTATCAAAGAAATCTGTCCAAAAAGTTGATGGAGTATATCAGTACATGCATATTTCCCTGTTTCCTAAAGGACTCTTGGATAAAGTTGTTTTTACATGCTTCAGCTTAGGCCTACTGTCACAAGAACAAACCAGAGTTTGCTCACAGAGAATTGATGGAGTGTGAAGTTTCAAGCAGCTAGCACCAATGCTGTTTGATTTTAAACTCCATTTCCATTTACCTGCATAGGACAAAATGAACTAAAACTTTAACATACAAACTGTTCCTTACAGTGAACCCTTGAACCCAGGAGGCCCAAAGAGGTGGAGTATAGTAAGAAAATAATGAATCCTGCCCAGTATCAAGGATTTTTTTAAGTACCTCAAATCCTAATACTAGCTTTAACACTAGCCCTAACACTATCCTTAACATAAACCCTAACCTGATTGAAAAACTGATGATCCTAGAAGTCCCAAACTTGGGAAGCCTAGTGGGCTAAGCTATCAGATGAATCCTATGCAGTATCAAAGAAATATGACCAAATAATTGAGGTGGTATTTCAGTTCATGCATATTTCTCTGTTTTCTGCTAAAGGGCTCTCAGATAAAGTTGTTTTGCCATCTTCATCATAGGGCTACTTTCATGAAGATCCAGAGAGTTCCCACAGAGAACTGATTCAGTGTTTGAAGTTTCAAGCAGCTAGCACCAACTCGGTTTGATTTCAACCTCCATTTTCATTTACCTATATAGGTCAATATGAAGTAAAACCTTAAAATACAGAGTGTCCCTGTTAGCAAACCATTGAAATGAGAAGGCCCAAACCTGAGGAACATATTAAGGCTAGGTAAATGATGACTCCTTCCAAGTATCAAAGTAATTTGTACAAAACTTACTCTCACCCTAACACTACATCTAAACCTAGCCCTAACCCTAAACCTAACACTAACCCCAACCTGATTAGAGAACCATTGATCCTAGAAGTCCCACACTTGGAGAGCTTTGTGGGGAAAGCTAAATAATGAATCCTACTCAGTATCAAACAAATCTGACAAAATAATTATGGGAGGAATTTCAGTGCATGCATATTCCCTGCTTTCTCCTAAAGGGCTCTCGGATAAAGTTGTCTTTGCATGCTTCAGCTTAGGCCTACACTCACAAGGAACATACCAGAGTGTCCCCCACAAAGAATTGAGGGTGTGTGTGCAGTTTCAAGCAGCTAGCATGAACTCTGTTTGATTTCCAGGTCCATTTACATTTACTCGTATAGGTCAAAATGAAGTAAAATGAAAACATTAACTGTTTCAGACACAAAACAGTTGAACCAAAAGGCCTAAATCTGGGAAACAGAGTAAGGTTATTTAAAGATGAATCCTAGATTGTATCAAAGAAATTTGAATAAAGTAACTCTAACCCTAATTCTTCCTCAAAACTGAGCCCTAATCCTAACCCTAAACATTAACATAGCCCTATCCCTAACCCTAAATTTAACCCGAATTTTAACAGTAACCATTGGCCAAAGCCTTGATCTAACTGTATCCATTACCGTAACCCTAACCCTAACCCTAATGCTAAACGTATCCCTAACCCTATTATTTACCCTAGACCTGCTCTAACCATAACCCTCTCCCTAGCCCTAAATCTAGCTCCAACCATAACACTTACCCTAAACCTAACCCTAACCCTAGGCCTAAACATAACCCTAACCCTAACACTAGCCCTAATCTTAACCATAAACGTAGCCCTAAACCTAGCTGTAATCCTCTTTTACCCTAACTTAAGCCTAACCAAATGCTAACAATAGGACTAAACCTAACTGTATAGCTATCCCTACGGCTATTTAAAACCTTAAAACTATCCTGAACGCTAAACCTAACCATATCCATTACCCTGAACCTAATGCTAATTAAAGCCTGAACTCTAAACCCTAACCAAAACCAATCCCTAATCCTGACCCTGACCATAATAACACACCTACCTCTAAGCCTGACGTTTACCCTAAACCTAACCCTCACAGTAGACCTGTTCATAACCAAACTCTACAACTACCCTTAACTGTAATGCTAGACCTAGACTTAATCCAAGCCCTAGCCCTAACACAAACCCTCATCTGAGCCATAAACCTCGTATTAATCCTAACCCTCACCCTAACCCTAACCCAAGACCTAATCCTAACCATAACCCTAGACCTAACCTTAATATAACTGTATCCATTACCCTAAACATAACCCTTATCCTAATGCTAACCCTAAGACTAAACCTAACCCTATCACTATCCACAGAAATATCAATTACCCTAAACCTAACCTGAACCCTAAACCTAACCCTATCTTTACCCTAAACCTAACCCTAATCGAGCTGTAACCCTAAACTCAAACCTAAACTAAGCCCTAACACTGATCCTGGTCCTAATAATTCCCCTGGCTCTAAAACTGACTCTTACCCTCTACCTAAACCTTACTATAGACCTAGCCATAAACCTTTCTGTAAAACTGTCCCTAACAGTAACCCTAGACTTGACATTAGCCATAGCCATAATTCTAGCCCTAACCCTAACACAAACCCTCATCCGAGCTGTAAACCTAGCCTTAATCCTAACTCTCACCCTAACCCTAACCAAAGACTTAATCCTAACCATAATGCTAGCCCTAACCTTAACTGTATCCATTACCCTAAACATAACCCTTAGCCTAATGGTAATCCTAGGACTAAACCTAACCCTATCACTATCCCCAAAACTATCAATTTCCCTAAAACTAACCTGAACCCTAAATCTAACCCTATGTTTACCCTAACCCTAAACCTAACTCTAATTCCAGCTGTAACCATAAACTCAAACCTTAATCAAGCCCTAACATTGACCCTGGCCCTAATAAATCCCCTAGCTCAAAACCTGACTCTTACCATATACCTAACCAGTACAATAGACCTAGCCATAAACATTTGCCTAAAACTATTGCTAACTGTAACCCTAGACCTGACATTAGCCCTAGCCATAATTCTAGCCCTAACCATAACACAAACCCTAGACCTTATCCTAGCCCTAACCATATCCTTAATTACAACCCTAACCCAAACTCTAGGCCTAACCCTGACACCCTAGCCCTAATCGTAGCCATTCTTTAGCCCTATCCCTAACCCTAGTCCTAAGACTAACTCTAACTCTAACATGAGACCTTTCACTTGTTCTAAGCCTTACCGTAACCCTAACCCTAGCCCTAACCCTAGCCCTAACCCTTGCCCTATCCTTGGCCCTAGCACTAACTTTAGACAAAACCTAACTCTAAATCGAGCCCTAACCCGAAGACTACCCAAACCCTAACACTAGCCCAAACCATAACACTAATCCTAAAACTAGCCCTAACACTAGCCCTAGCCCTAAAACAAAGCTGAGCTATAGCTATAACACTAACACCCTTAACCTAAACCAAACCCTAACCTTAAACCTAGCCCTAACACTAACCCTAATATGAGTTGTAAGCCAAACCCTTAAACTAACCCTGAACCTGACACTGACCCTAACACTACTAGATCTAAACATCACCCTAACCCTAAACCTAACCCTAACAATAACTCTAGCCCTAAAACCCTAAAACTAGCCCTAAACTTCACCCTAGAACTTACATTAGCCCTATCCCTAGCCCTATCCCTAACTTAATCCAAAACCTAGCCCTAATCCTAGCTTTAACCATAGCCCTATTCATAACCATAAACCTAGCCCTAAACTGATATCTAACTCTATCCATTACCATAATGAAAACCATTACCTAATGCTAACCCTAGGCATGAACCTAAACCTATCCCTAATCTTAACGCAATCTATTACCCTGAACCTAACCTGAACCTAAACTTAACCTATCATTACCCTAACCCTAACACACTAATTCAAGCCCTAACTTTAAACCTTAACCTATCCCAAACCCTATCCCTGACATTGACCCTAATAAAACCCCTAGCTCTAAACTTGAACATAACCCTACACCTAACCTTTACTTTAGATGTAGCCATAATCCTAACCCTAAAACTATCTTTTACCGTAATTCTGGACCTGAAATTAGGCCTAGCCCTAATCCTAGTCCTAAACCTAAAACAAACCCTAGCCCTCATCCTAGCCCTAAGCCTAGCTTTAATCATGACCCTAACCCTAACCATACTCCTGACCCTAATTCTAACCCTCACCCTACCTCTATACCTAGCTATAATGCCATCTCTTACCCTAATCTTAAACTTAGGCTTATGGCTACATCTAGTGTAAGGGTTAGGTTTAGGGTAAGGGTCAGGTTTAGAGCTCAGGGAATTATTAGGATTAGGATTTGGCTTAGGTAAGGATTTAGGTTTACGGTTCAAATTAGCATTAGTGTTAGGGTTAGGGTATAGTTAGGGTTTGTTTAAAGGTTCAGGTTTGGTTTAGGGTAATTGATATGGTTAGCGTTAGAGATAGGGCTAGGGTTAGGCTTAGGGTTAGCATTAGAGTAAGGGTTATGTTTAGGGTAATTGATAGGGTTAGAACTAGAGTTATGGTTAGGAATATGCCTTGAGTTAGTGTTAGAGTTAGTGTTAGAACTAGGTTTAGAGTTAGGATTAGAGTTATGTTTAGCATAAAGGTTAGGTTTTGAGCTAGGGTTAGGGCTAGGTTTAGGGTTAAGTCTAGGGAAAGGATTATGGTAGGTTTAGGTTTATGGTGGTGTTTTGAACTAGAGGAGTGTTAGGATATAAGTCAGATAAAGGGTTAATTTTAAGATTATGATTAGGAGTTGAATTAGGGCTAGGGTTAGATCTAGGTGTAGTGCTAGGGTTTGGTTTAAGTTAAGGTTAGTGTTAGGCCTGTTGCTCGGTTTTGTTTTAGTGCTATGATTAGGGTTAGGGCTAGTTTTATGATTAGCTTTAGGGTTAGGGCTAGGGTTATGGTTAGGTTTAGGATTAAGGCTAGATTTAAGGCTAGGATTAGGGCTAGGTTTTGTGTTAGGTTTAGGGCAACAATTAGGGCTAGGACTAATGTCAGGTCTATGTTTATAGTTAGTGATATTTTTAGGATTAGGTTTATGGCAAGGTCAAATTAAAGTGTTACGTTTAGGGAAATGGTCAGATTAAGATCTGGGGTAATTTAGGGTCAGGGTCAGGCTTTGGGTTTGGGTTAGGTTAAGTTTTAGTGTTAAGGCTCAAATTAGCATTAAGGTTAGAATTAGGGTTAAGGTAATGGATAGTGTTAGGTTTAGGGTTAGGTTTGGTTTAAGGTAATGGATATGGTAAGGGTTTGTGGTAGGTTTAGGGTTAGGCCTAGGGTTAGCATTAGGGTTATAATTATTATCAGGCTAATTTATAGGTTTAGACCTATGGTTAGGGCTAGGATAATGGTTAGGATTAGGGCTAGAGTTAGCATTAGGGTCAGGGTTAGGGCGAGGGTTACACTTAGGATTAAGTTTAGGGTACGGTTTAGGGTTTGAGCTAGGAATTTTGCTATGGCTAAGATTAATTTATGGTTTGGTCTAGGGTTATGGTCATGGTTAGTGTAACGGTTAGGGCTAGGGTAATAGGTTTAGATGTCAGGTTAAAGATAGTTTTAGGTTTAGGTTAGCATTAGGTTTAGGTTTATGATTAGGGTTAGCATTTGAGCTATCTTAGGTTTAGGGTTAGGGTTAGGTTAGTTTCACTGTTAGTTCTAGGGTTAGATTTACAAAATTTTACAATAGACCTAGCCATAAACCTAACCCTAAAACTATCCCTTACCGTACCCTAGACATGACATTAGCCCTAGCTCCAATCTAGCCGTAAAGCTAATACAAAACTTAGGGCACATCCTAGCAAGGAACTTCACCTTAATCATAACCGTAACCCTAACCTTAACGCTAATTTTTATCCTAGTCCTAGCCCTAGCTATATTGCCATCCCTTACCCTAAACCTAACCTAATGCTAAACCTAACACTAAACCTAGCCTTAACCCAAGGCCTAACCCTAACACTAACCCTAGCCCTAATCCAAGCCCTAATTAGCCCTATCCCTAACCATAACCCTAGTCCTAAGACTAACTCTAACTCTCACACTAACCCTATACCTAGTTGTAACCTTATCCCTTACCATCACCATATACCTAACGCTAAACATAGCCCTACCCTAGACCTATACTTAGCCCTATCACAAAACCTAGATCTAACCTAACTCTAAATTTATCCCTAACCCTAAATCTAAAGCTATCCATAACTCTACTCTTATCCCTAAACCTTAACGTAGGCCTAAATCTCACACTTATAATAGCCCTAACCCTAAGACTAATCATAAAACTAGCCCTAACCCTACCTCTAGCCGTAAAACAAAACCAAGTCATAGCCCTAACCTTAACCCTTAACCAAAAAAAAATCATAACCCTACACCTAGCCCTAACCCTATCACTAATTATAGTCTAACCCTAACCCGAAAACTAACCCTGACCCTGACACTGACCCTAACACTAACCCTGGCTCTAAACATCATCATCACCATAAACCTAACCTTAACACTAGACCTAGATCTAACTCTAAACATATAACTAGCTGTAGTCATAAACCTAATTCATACGTTAGTGGTAGCCTTAACTCTAACCCTAACGTAACCCAAAAACCTAGCCTTAATCTTAGTCCTAAATCTAACTATAACCCTAAACATAAACCTAACCCTAACCCAAACATTAGCCCTAATCTTATACATAACTCTAGCCCCAACCTAGGGATAAACCTATACATTACCCTAACAATAACCCTAACCGTTCTGATAACACTAGGCCTAACCCTAACCATATATATTACACTAAACCTAAATCTAACACTAATTCGAGCCCTGCACCTAATCACTAACTTAACCCAAACCCTAATCTTGACCCTGATTCTAAAAATAACCCTAGATCTAAATCTGACCCTAACCAAAACCTAACCCTTACAATGGACCAAGCCATAAACCTAACACTAAATCTATCCCTAACTGTAAACCAAAACCTGACATTAGCCATAGCCCTAATAATATCCTTAACCCTAAAACAAATCCTAGTCTTCATCATAGCCCTAAACATAGCCTTAATCATAACCCTATGTCTAACCCTATTTTTAACCCTAACACTAACCCTTGCCCTTGCCCTAAGTCTAACTATAACCACATCCCTTAGCCTAAATTAAACCCTAACTCTAACCCTAACCCTAGTGGCAACCCTTGCCTTATCCTTAGCCCTAGCACTAACCCTAGATCAAAATCTAACTCTAAATCTAACCCTAACTCGATGCCTAAGCCTAATCTTAAAACTAGCCCTAACCCTAGCCCTAACATAACCCTAGCCATAATTTAGCCCTTTCATAAACCTAACCCTAACCTTAGCCATAAGACTAACTCTCTGATACTAGCCCTATCACTCATTCTAACCCTATCCCTTACCATAAACCTAACCCAAGCCCTAACCCTAGTGCTAATCCTTTCCCAATACTTATCCCTGGCACTAACCATAGGCAAAACTTACCTGTAAAACAAGCCTTAACCCGAAGCCTTAGTCTAAACCTAACACTAGCCCAAACCATAACACTAATTCTAAAATGAGCCCTAACGGTATCCCTAGCCCTATAACAAAACTGAGCCATAGTTCTAACCCTAAACATTAACCTAAACCAAACCCTAAACTTACACCTAGACCTAAACCTAGACTTATTTGAGTTGGAAGCCAAATCCTAAAACTAACCCTGAACCTGACACTGACCCTAACACTTCTAGCTCTAAACACCACCGTATCTGTAAACCTAACCCTAACACTAAACCTAGCACTCAAACCCTAAAACTAGACCTAATCTTAAACCTAGTACTTACCTTAGCTTAACCCTAACCGTAGCTCCAACATAACACCAAACCTAGCCATAATCAGAGACCTAACCTTAGCTTTAAACCTAACCTAACCCTAACACTATTCCTAATTGTAACCATAACTGTAGCCTTAAACTGATCTCTAACTCTATCCATTAACATAACGAAACCCAAACCTTAATGATAACCCTAAGCACAAATCTAACCCTATCCTGATTCGTAATTGTTCCAGTAGGCTAAACCTAACCTGAATCCTATAACTAACCCTATCATTACCATAATGCTAATCCTAAAACTAATTCAAGCCCAAAATTCAAACCTTAACCTATCTCAAACCTTAACTCAGACCTTGACCCTAATAATACCCCTAGCTCTAAAGTTGACCATAACCCAACACCTAAACCTTAGCCTAGACTTAGTCATAAACCTAAACATAAAACTAACTTTAACCATAATTCTGGACCTGAAATTAGCCCTAGCCCTAATCCTAGACCAACCCTATAAACACACCTAGCCCTCATTCTTGTCCTAAACCTAGCCTTAAAAATAACCCTATTTCTAGCCCTATATCTAACCCTAATTCTAACCCTCAACCTACCTCTAAATCTACCTATAATGTCATCTCTTACCCTAAATTTAAACCTAACCCTAACCCTAACCATAGGCTTAACCTAAACACAAAACCTAGCCCTAATCCTAGCCCTAATTTAGCTCTATCTCTAACCCTATCCTAACCCTAGCCCTAAGACTAACTCTAACTCTTGCCGTAGCCCTAGCCCTAGTTCTATCCCTATCTGCTACCATAAACCTAACACTAGCCCTAACACTTGCCCGAAAGTTAGTCCCACCCTAATCATAACTCTAAATCTAACCTTAAACCTAAGCCTAAGCCTAACACTAACACTAGCCCTAACGCTAATGATAATAGTAAAACTAACCCTAACCCAATCCTAGCAGTAAACCAAAACCGAGCAATAGCTCTAACCCTAAATCTTAAGTTAAACCAAAAACTAACACTACATTTAGACATAAACCTAGACCTAATTCGAGTCCTAAGCCTGACCTTAATACTAATCCTGACATTGGCTCATATTCTAACACTCACCCTGGATGTAAACACTGCCTTAAACTCAAACCAAACACTAACATTAACAATAGCCCTAATTCGAGTCTTAACAATAACCCTAAAACTAACCCTGACCCTGACTCCTATCCTAACAAGAACCAAAACTATAAATATCACCTTAACCTTAAACCTAACACTAGCACTCAAACTACTCCTAATCCTAACCCTAAAACTAACCCTAATTGTAACCCTCATTCTTACATTAGTCGTTGCCCTAATCCTAGCCCTAAACCTAACACAAATCCAGCCCTAAACCGAGCCCTAAACCTAGATTTAACTCTAACTCTAACCCTCACCATAGCCCATACCCTAAGCAAAACCCTAAACTGAAGAGTAACCCTAGACCTATCTCTAGTCTTTAGACTAACCAAAACCCTAACCCTAATAATTGTCCTAACCCTAGCCTTTGTTTTAGCTTTAACACCATCCCAAACACTAACCCTAACCCTGATCCTTATTCTGACCCTAACACTAATCCTATATTTAACCGTAACACCAACCCTAACCCAAAATTTACCATAATCCTATCCCTAGACCTAATTCTGAACCTAACTCTCAGCCTAGCCCTAACCATAGCTCAGAACCTAACCCTTATGCTAAACAAAACCTAAACCTAATCCTAGTTCTAAACCTCACTTTAATCCTAACACAAGACCTAATTTTAACCATAACCCTAGCCCAAACCTTAACTCTAACTGTATCCATTACCCTAAACATAACCCTTACCATAATTCTAACCCTAGGCTTAATCCTAACCCTATCGCTTTCCACAAACCTATCAATTAGCCTATGCAACCCTGAACCTTAAACCTAATCCAATTATTACACTAACCCTAACCTGAATGCTAATTCAAGCCCTAACCCTAACCTCAAATGTAAACCAAACCCTAATACTAACCATGTCCATAATATTTCCCCAGGCTATAAACCTGACTCTTACCTTACCTAACCCTTACACTAGACCTAGCCATAAAACTAACCCCAAAACTATCCCTAAGCATAAACCTAGAGCTGATATTAGTTCTAGCCATGATACTAGCCCTAACCCTAACACAAACCCCAGCTTTTATCCTAGCCCTATACATAGCCTTAATTATAACCCTAACCATAAAGCTAGGCCCAACACTAACACTACTTCTCTCCCTAATCTTAGATCTAATTTAGCCCCATCCCTAACCTTAACCCTAACCCTAGCCCAAAGACTAACTCTAACTATCACCTTAGTCCTAATCCTAGTTTTAACCCTATACTTTACTCAAACCATAATCCAAGCCCAAACCATAGGTCTAACACTAGCCCAATTCATATACCTAGCAGCAACCCTAGATATAACCCTAACTCTAAATCTAACAATAAACCTTAGCCTAAACCTAAACCTAACACTAGCCCTAACCCTAAGGCTAATCCTAAAACTAGCTCTAATCCTAGTGCTAAAACAAAACCAAGACATAGACCTAACCATAACCCTTAATAAAAACTAAGCCCTAACCCTACACTTAGCCATAACTCTATCCATAATTTGAGTTCTAACCCAAACGCTAAATGTAACCCTGACACTGACTCTGACCTTAACACTAACCCTAGCTCTAAACATCACCCTAACCCTATACCTATACATAACAATAGACCTAACACTAACCCTAACCATAAAATTAGCCTTAATCTCAACCCAGGTATTTACATTAGCTGATACCTAAACCTAGAATTAACTTAACCCAAAACCTAGCCTCATTCCAAGCACTATCCCTAAATTTACACCTAACCATAATCCTATCACTAATCGTAACTATAAACCTAGCTGTAAACCTAGATTTAACCCTATCCCTTACCCTAAGAATAACCCTATCAATAATCATAACAATAACCCTAGCTGCACCCCTATCTCTAACCCTATCCATTACCCTAACCATAACCCTATCCCTAATGCTAAACCTGGGCCTAAACCTAACCGTATCACTAATCCTAACCCTATACATTACCCTAAACCTAACCTAAAACCTAAACCTAAAACTATATTCACCCTAATCCTAAATCTAATGCTAATTTGAGTCCTAATATTAAACCATAACCTATCCAAAACACTAATCATGACCCTGACCCTAAGAGTACCCTTGGCTCTAAACCTGAACCTCACCCTAAACCTAATCCTTACACTAGCTGTAGCCATAAACCTAAACCTAAAACTATTTTTATCCATAACACTAGACCTGAAATTATCTCTATCCAAAAACCTAGCACTAAACCTAGGCTTAATCCTAGCCTGAACCATAACCCGAGCCCTAACCCTAGTTCTATTCCTCATCCTAGCCCTAAACCTACATATAAACTCATCCTATACCACAAAACTAACCATAACCCTAAACCTAACCCTAACCCTCACCCTAAACCTAGGCCTAACACAAAGCCTAGTGCTAATCCTAGCCTTTATTTAATCCTAAGCTAACCCTAAACATAGCCATAAAACTAACTCTAACTCTTGCCCTAGCCCTAGTCCTAGTTTTATCCTTAAACTTAATCCTAAACCGAGATCTAAGCCTAAATCCAAATCTAAACCTAAATCTAAATTTAACTTTAAAATAAGCCTAAATAAAACCCTAACACTATCCATAACCATAATGCTAATCCTAAAACATGCCCTATCCCTAGCCCTAGTCATAAACCAAAACCAAGCCATAGCCCTAATCTGAACCCTTAACTTAAATCAAACCCTAACCCTACAACTAACCCTAAAATTAACTCTAAAACTAACCCTGACCCTGACACTGCCCTAACACTAATCCTAGCTCTAAACACCACCCTAACCTAAAATTAACCTTAACACTATATCTAGCCTTAACCTAACCGTAAAACTAGCCTTAATCATAATTCGAGTTCATACATTAGTCATTGTCCTAAAAGTAGCCCTAACCCTAACAAATTCTACACCTAATCCAAGCCCTAAACTTAGCTTTAACCATAATACTAGGCCTAACCCTAACCCTAACACTAGCTCTAACCCTAACTCTAACCCCATTCCTTACACTAAGCAAAAACCTAACCCAAATGCTAACCCTAATCTTAATCTAATCCGTAGCATAACTTAAACTCTAACCATAATTCTAGTCTTAACCCTACCCTCATTCTACCTCTAAACCTATCCCTGACCCTCATCTGACCCTAACAGTAACCCTAGGTCTAAACCTGATCCTAACCATAAACCAAACCCTAACACTAGACCTACTGGTAAACCTACACCTATACGTAAGCCTAACAACAGACCTGGACCCAAAGTTAATCCTAAATATAGCTATAACTCTAGCCCTAGACCTAAACAAAAACCTAGCACTAGCACTAACAAAACCCTTAACCTAAACCGAACACTTACTCTACCCCTAGACCTAAACCTAGTCCGAATTCTGGCTCTAAACCTAACCCTAACCCTATCCCCAAAACTGATCCTAATTCTAACACTGAACCCAGCTTTAAACATGGCACTAACTCAAAACCTAGACCTAACACTAGACCTAGCCATAACCCTAACACTAACTATAAAAGTAACCCTCACCCTAAGCCTAAACCTCAACCTAACACTAGCCCTAACCCTGATACTAATCCATAAACTAGCCATAACTGTAGCCCTAGCCCTAAAACAAAACCAAGGTATATCCCTAACCCTTAACCTAAACCAAAACCTAACGGTAAAACTACTACTAAGTTTAGCCATAATTTGAGTTCTAAACCTAACCCGAAAACTAACCCTGAATCTGACACTGACCCTAACAATAACCCTTGCTCTAAATATCACCCTAACCCTAAACCTAACCATAACACTAGACCAAGCCCTAACCCTAACCTTAAAACTAGCACTAATTGCAACACTAGTTCATACATTACCATCATCCTAATCCTAGCCCTAACCAAAACCAAAATCAAGCCCTAATCTGAGCCTTAACCCTAGCTTTAAACCTAACCCTAAATCTAACCCTAACCCACAACATAGTCCTAAATTTTACCCTAAACCTAGCCTGAATTCTAACCATAACCCTAGCCCTATCACTAGCTCTAACCCTATCCATTACCCTAATCATAACCATAACTCTAATGGTAACCCTAAGCCTAACCCTAAACTTATCCCTAACCCGAACCTATTTCATTAACCTAAACCTAACCTGAATCCTAAATCTAAACCTATCATTACCCTAACTCTAACACTAATGCTAATTCAAGCCTTAAATCTAAACCTTAACACAACACAAACCTTAACTCTGCCCCTTCCCATACATAGCCCTAACCCTGAACCTACCACTAAACCTAATCCTAGACCTAGACATAAACCTAACCCTAAAACTATCGCTAGCCAAAATCCTAGACCTGACATTTGCCCTAGCCGTAATTCTAGCCCTAAACTTAACACAAAACAAACCCATAACCTTAACACTTACCCTAACCGTAATCCTATCCATAACCCTAGCCATAAATTTAGCCTAACCCTATCAATTACCCTAAACATAACCCTAATTATAATGCTAATCCTAGGCCTAAATCTAACCTTATCCCTAACTGTAACCCTATCCATTATGCTAAATCTAACCTGAACCCTAAACCAAACACTATCATTACCCTAAACCAAACCCTAATGCTAATTTGAGCCCTAACCCTAAACCCTAAACTAAACAAAACCCTAAACCTGAAGCTGACCCTAATAATACTCCTAGTTCTAAATTTGACCCCTACCTGAAACCTAACACTTACACTAAACATAGCCATAAACCTAACCCTAATCTTTAGCCTAAGTGAAACCGTCACCCTATTACTAGTCCTAAACTTAGCCCCCATTCTAGCTCTAACCATAACCCAAACCCTAAACCTAACTCTGACACTTATTCTGACCCTAACAGTAACTGTATGTCTAAACCTGAACCTAACCATAAACCAAACCCTAACACTACCACTAGCAATAAACCTATACCTAAACCTAACTCTAACATTAGCCCTAGACCTAAACATAATCCTGACTCTAGCCATATCTCTAGCCCTAGACCTGAATAAAAAACTAGCCCTAGCCCTAATGATAAACCTTAACCTAACACAAACACTAATCCTACCCCTAGACCTAACTCTAGTGATAATTCTGGGTTTAACACTAACCCTAACTATAACCCGAAAACTGAACCTGACCCTAACACTAACTCTAGCTCTAAACATCACGAAAATGGTAACCCTAATCCTAACACTTGATCTAGCCATAACACTTACCCAAAAAGTAGTCCTAATCATAACCCTGGTTTATACATTAGTTGTAGGCCTAACACTAGCTCCAAACTAACCCAAAACCAAGCCCTAAGCCGAGCACTAACCCTAGTTTTAACCCTAACCCTAAAACTACCCCTAATCCATACCCTAACCCTAGATCTAACCCTGAGCTTTTACCCTATCCATTACCTTAAGCTAAACCCTAAACCTAAAGCTAACCCTTGTCCTAACGCTAATTCTAGCATAACCCAACCCCTAACCCTATTACTAGGCCTACCCCTAACTTTCATTCCAGCTCTAACCCTAACCAAAACCCAAACCCTATCCCTGACAGTTATTCTGACCCTAATACTAACAGCAGGTATAAACCTGACCCTAACCCTAAACTGACCCCTAACATTACCCTACCAGTAATCATATACTTAAACCTAAACCTAACACTAGCCCTAGACTTAAACCTAATCCTAAATCTAGCCATATCTCTAGCCCTAGACCTGAACAACAACCTAGCCCTAGCCCTAACAATAACCCTTAACCTAATTAAAAAACTAACCATACCCCTAGACCTAACCCTAGTCCTAATTCTGGCACTAGACCCAACACTAACTCTAACCTGAACACTGGCCCTGAACCTAACATAATCCTAGCTCCAAAGCTCACTCTAAACCAAACCTAATCATAACACTAGACCTAGCAATAACCCTAACACTAAAACTAGCCCTAATCATAACCCTAGCTCTTACAATACCCATGGCCCTAACCATAGGCCTAAACTAGCACAAAACCTAGTTGTAATTTTAGGCTTGAACACAGCCCTAAGTGTAACCCTAAACCCAACCCTAGACCTAACCCTAACCCTAAGCCTCGCTTTAGACCTAACCCTAGCTCAAAGCCTAACATTTACCCTTAACATAACCCTAGCCATATCCCAAACCCAAACCTAAAACTAGCTCTAATCCTAACATTAAACATAGCCCTAAACATAGCTCTAATTATATCAACTACCCTAACCCTAACCCTAATCATAACCATAAGCCTAGCCCTAAACCTAGCTCTAATTCTATCCACTACGCTAACCACAATCCTAACCCTAATGCTAATCCTAGGCTTAACCCTAACCCTATCACAATCCCTAAACCTATCCATTGCCCTAAAACTAACCTGAACCCTAATCCTAAGCCTATTCATTACCCTAACCCTAACTCTAACCCTAATGCTAATTCGAGCCCTAAACCTAAACATTAACCTAAACCAAACCTTAAGCCAAATACTGACCCTAATAATACACATAGCTTTAAACTTGACCCTTACCCTAAATCTAAACCTTACACTAGACCTAACCATAAACATAAACCGAAACCTATCTCTAATGTAACCCTAAACCTAACAATAGCCCTAGCCCTAATATTAGCCCTAACCCAAACACAAACACTATCTCTTATCCTAGAATAAAACTTAGCCTTAATCATAACGCTAACCCTAATTCTAACACGTTCCCTAGCCCTAAACCTAGTTATAACCCCATTGCTTACCCTAAACCTAACCTAGACCTTAACATTAACATTAAACCTACCCCTAACCTTAACCCTAGGACTAATCCTAACACTAAACCTAGCCCTAACGCTAAACCTAACCCGAATACTAGCTTTAAGAATAACTACAACTCTCACCCTAGCCCTAGCCCTAATTCTAACTCAATCACTTACCATAATCTTATTCCTAGACATAGCCTACATTAACCCTAGCCCTAACCTTACATTTTGCCCTAACCGTAGATCTAAACCTAACTCTAAATCTAACCCTAATTCTAAAACTAAACCTAACCCGAACACTAGCCCTAACCCTAAAGCTAATCCTAAAACTAGCTCTAACCATAGGCTTAGACCTAAAACCAAATTGAGCCATAACAATAACCCTAAACTTTTACCTAAACCAAACCTTAACCTTATATCTAGCCCTAAGCCTAGCCCTAATTTGAGTTCTAAATTTAACCCTAAATCTACCCCTAAACCTGTCTCTGACATTAACACTAACCCTAACTCTAAACATCACCCTAAACCTAAACCTTAACCTAACACTAGACCTGGTCCTAACCCTAATTCTAAAACTAGTTCTAATCATAAACTTAGATCATACATTAGCCAGAACCTTAAACCTAATGCTAACGCATCCCTAGCCCAAATCCGATACCTAACCCTAGCTTTCACCCTAACCCTAACCCTAACACTATCCCTAACCCTAACCCGAACCATAGCTCTAACGCTAGCACTAACCTTATAATTTACCCTAGCCAAACCCCAACCCTAATGCTAACCCTAGTCCTAAAATTAGTCCTTAGTCTAACCCAAAACCTAACCCTATTACTAGTCCTAACCCTAGCCCTCATTCTTGTTATAACCCTAACACAAATTCTAACCGTAACCCTGACCCTTATTCTGACCCTGAACCTAAACCAAACCCTAACACTAGCCCTACCCATAACCCTATATCTAAACGTAACCCTAATACTAGACCTAGATTAAACTTAATCATAAATCTAGCCATATCTTTAACCAAGACCTAAACAAAAAAATAGCCCTAGCTCAAATGATAACCCTTAACCTAAGCCAAACACTAACCTTACCTCTAGACCTAACCAATCCTAATTCTGGCTCTAGCCCTAACCCTAACCTTAATCCAAACACAGACCCTGACATAACACTAAACCTAGCTATAAAACTGATGCTAACCGAAACTTAAACCTAACACTAGAACTAGCCATAACCGTAAACATAACCCTTACATTACCATAGCACTAAAACTAGCTCTAAACCTAACACAAAACCTAGCCCTAATCCTAGGCCTAAATCTAGCCCAAAGCGTAACCCTAACCCTAACCTAACCTTATCCCTTACCGTAAGCCTAACACTCATGCTAACCCTAAACCTCGTCTTAGACCTAACCCTAGATAAAACCCAAAACTGAACCCTAAACATAACCCTAGCCCTATCCCTAAACCAAATCCTAATCCTAGCCCTAATCATAATGTTAACACTAGCCCTAATACTATCTCTAAATTTATCCATACCCTAAACAGAACATTAACCCTAATGATAACACTAGCTCTAATCCTAATTTTAAACCTAATCCTAGACCTAACCCTAAACCCAACCCTCATCATAGCCTTAACCCTAGATAAAACCCTAACGCTTATCAAACTCTAACCCTAGCCCAAATCCTAACACTAACCCTAAACCTAAAACTACCCCTTACCCTAACCTGACATCTAACCCTATCCATTACCCTAACTCAAATGATAATCTTAGTCCTAATATTAACACAAACCCTAAACCTAAAACTACCCTTAAAACTAACACAACATCTAACCCTAACCATTAACCTAACTCTAAAGATAACCTTTGCCCTAACCCTAAAACTAACCCTAACCTTAACCATAAATCTAACCCTAGACATAATTCTAAACCTATTCCTCACCCTAGCACTATCCCTAGCTCAAAACCTAACCTGTACCCTAAACCAAAACCAAACTCTAATCCTAGTCCTATCCCTAACCCTAACTCTAGCCCTAATCCTATCCAAAACCCTAGCCCTAACTCTAGATCTAATGCTGTTCATTACCCTAACAATAACCCTAACCCAAATGCTAACCCTAGGCCTAACCCTAACCCTATCACTAACCCTAACCCTACCAATTACCCTAATCTTATCCTGAATCTTAAATCTAAACCTATCCAATAAACCTAACCCTAATTCTAACCCTAATGCTAATTTGAGCCCTAACCCTAATAATTAACCTAACACAAACCCAAAACCTGACCCTTACCCTAAAAATGCACCTTACTCTTTACCTGGGCCTTACCCTAAACCTAACATTAGACCTAGCCATGAACCGAACCCTATAACTATCCCTAGCCATAACCCTAAACCTGACATTATCTCAACCCCTAAAACTTGCCCTAACCCTAACACAAACCCTAGCCCTCATCCTAACCCAAAATCTAGCCTTAATTCTAACACAAACCTAACCCTAGACCTTAACTTAATTCTAATCATTGCCCTAGCCCTACACCTAGCTATAACCCCATCCCTTCCCCTAAACCTAACCCTAAATCTACACCTAATCTTAAACATAGCCCTAACACTAGGCCTAACCTTAACACCAATCCTAGACATATTCCTAGCCCTAATTTAGCCCTAAACTTAACACTAACCCTAGCCTTAAGACTAACTCTAACTATCGCCTTAGCTCTACTCCTAGTTCTAACCCTATCACTTACTGTAACCCAAACACTAGACCTAACCTTAGCCCTAACCCTAGTCATAGCCCTAACCTTAGAATTAACCATAACTCTATATGTACCACTAAGCCTAAACTCACCCTATCACTAGCAATAACACTAAGATTAATTGTAAAACTACCCTTAACTTTATCCTTAGCCCTAAAACATAAGGAGCCATAACACTAACCCTAACCCTTAACCTTAACCAAAACCTAACCCTACATCTAGCCCTAAGCCTACCCTAATTCGAATCCTATCCCCAACCCTAAAACTAACCCTGACCCTGACTCTGAACCTAACACTAACCCTAGCTCAAAACATCACTGTGAACTTAAACCTAACCATTAAACTAGGCTTAGCCCTAACCATAACCCTAAAATTACCCCTAATCATAACTCTAGTACTAACATTAGCTGTATCCCTAATACTAGCACTAATGTTACCCAAAATTTAGCCCTAATGCAAGCCCCAACCCTAGCTTTAACCCTAACTATAAACCTAAACCAAGTCCTAACCCTTACCCTAAACCTAACCCTAACTTTAATCCTTGCACTATCCCTAAACCTAACACTAACCCCAACACTAACACTAACCATAACCCTAGCCCTAACTCTAGCTCTAACCTTATCCATTACCCTAACCCTAACCCTAATCCTAACCCTAATGCTAACCCTTGGCCTAACCCTAACACATTCGCTAACCCTAACCTATCCATTACCCTAAACATAACCCTAACCCTAAACCTAACCAAAACTAAACCTAGACGTAACACTAACCCTAAAAGTAGCCCTAATTGTAACCCTAGTTCTCACATTAGCCATAGCCCTAAAGCTAACACAAAACCTAGCCTAGACCTAACCCAAGCTCTAACCCTAGCTTTAACCCTAATCCTAAATCTAACCCTAGCCATAACCTTAACCCTAACCCTAGTCTTAACAGTAGTGCTAACCGTATCCCTTACCCTAAGCCAAACTATAACCCTAAAGCTACCCTTGTCCTAAATTTAATTCTTAGTCGAACCCAAAACCTAACTCTATTACTAGTCCTAACCCTAATCCTCAATCTAGCTCTATCACTATCCCAAACCCTAACACTAACCCTGACCCTTAATCTGACCCTAACACTAACCATAGGTCTAAACCTGGCCCTAACCCTAAACCGACCCCTAACATTGGCACTAAATCTAATCCTTACACTAACTCTAACTCTGGTCCAGCCCTATCCCTATTTCCAACCCTATCCCTTATTTATTTATTTATTTTTTTTTAGTTTAAGATTTTTTTTTATTGGTTGTTCAAAACATTACATAGCTCATGACATACCATCTTTCATACATTTGATTCAAGTGGGTTATGAACTCCCATTTTTACCCCAAATACAAGTTGCAGAATCACATTGGTTACACATCCACATTTTTACATAATGCCATATTAGTGACTGTTGTATTCTGCTACCTTTCCTATCCCCTACTATCCCACTCCCCTTCCCTCCCATCTTCCCTCTCTACCCCATCTGCTGTTATTCAATTCTCTCCCTTGTTTTTCCCCCTTTCCCCTCACCATCTCTTATATGTAATTTTGTGTAACAATGAGGGTCTCCTTCCATTTCCATATAGTTTCCCTTCTCTCTCCCTTTCCCTCCCACCACTCGTCTCTGTTTAATGTTAGTCTTTTCCTCATGCTCATGAGGGCTGGGATTGTGGCTCAGTGGCAGAGTGCTTGCCTCATACATGTGAGGCACTGGGTTCGATCCTCAGCACCACATAAAAATAAACAAAGATATTGTGTCCATGTATAACTAAAATAATATATATTTAAAAAAAAGAAGTGAGTTATGAAAAAAACAGTGTGTGTGTGTGTGTGTGTGCATTGTGTGCATATGGAGCACCCTATCCCTCATAATAACTCAAATCCTAGCCCTAACCCTAGTCCTACCCTTCGCTGTAGCCCTAAACTTAGAAATAACCCTAACTCTAAATATAACCCTAACCCTAAGCCTAAACCACACACTAACACTAGCTGTAACCCTAACGCTAATTTGAAAACTAGCCCCAATCAAAGCCCTAGCTATCAAGCAAAACCCGTGCCATTTCACTGAACCTAACCCTTAACCTAAAGCAAATCCTAACACTACAGCTAGCCCTAAACGTAGCCCTAATTCGAATCCTAACCCTAACCCTAGAACTAATACAAACACTGACTCTGACCTTAACACTAACACTAGCTCTACACATCACCCTATCCTTAAACTTATTCCTCACACTAGACCTCGCCCTAAACCTAACACTAAAACTAGCCCTAAACGTAATGCCAGTAATGAAATTAGCCATAGTCCTAAACCTAACAAAATCTTACCCCTAAAAAATCCAAGGTCTAACCCTAGTTTTAACCCTAATCCTAACCCTGGCCCTAACCCTAACCCTATCCCTAGTCCTAATCCTAGTTTTAACTCTATTTCTTACACTTAGTCAAACCTCACCCTATTGCTACCCTAGTCCTAACCCTAATTCTATGCCTACCCCAAACCCTAACTCTATTACTAGCCTAATCCTAAACCTCATTCTAGCTCTAAACTTAACCCAAACCCTAACTCTAACCCTGACCCTTATTCTGACCCTAACACTAAACCTAGGTTCAAACCTGACCCTAACCCTTATCCAAAAACTAACACTAGCCCTACCATTAACCCTAAACCTAAACCTAACAATAACACTAGCACTAGACCTAAACCTAATCCTAAATATAGCCATAACCCTAGCATTAGCCCTAACAATAACCCTTAAGTTAAACCAAACACTAACTCTACCCCTAGACCTAACCCTAGTCCTCATTCTGGACCATGCCCTAAACCTAATCCTAACCTGAAACCTGACATTTACCCTAACAAAAACCCTAGCTCTAAACCTTATTCTATGCCAAAAACTAACCCTAACACTAGATGAACTCTAAATATAGCCATAACCATAACTCTAGCTCTTACATTACCCATATACCTAACTGTAGCCCTTAACCTCACACAAAACCCAGCCCGAATTACAGCCCTAAACCTAACCCAAAGCATAACTCTAAACCTAAACTTAGCCCTAACCCTAACCCTAACCCTCGTTCTAGCCCTAACCCTAGTTCAAACACTAAACCTTATCATAAAATAACCCTAGCCCAAACCTAAACCTCACCCTAATT
Source organism: Marmota monax (assembly GCF_021218885.2). NCBI lineage: Eukaryota > Metazoa > Chordata > Mammalia > Rodentia > Sciuridae > Marmota > Marmota monax. The sequence goes on along the minus strand of NW_026695163.1, from coordinate 58,870 downwards.
CTAGCCCTAATCCTAACTCTAACCATAGCCCAAACCCTAGCTCTAATTCTATCCATTATACTAACAATAACCCTAAAAGTAATGCTATCCTAGCCCTTAACCTAACTGTAAACCTACCCTAGCCCAGACTGTAAACCTATCCCTTAACCTAGCCCTAAACCTAGCTCATTCCTTACCCTTACACTTAATCTAACACTAACACTAGCCCAAGGTCAAACTCTTAACCTAATCCCAGCCCTAATCCTAACCTTAACCCAAGCCCTAACCCTAGCTTGAACCCTATCCATTACTCTAACCCTAAACTTAACCCTAATAATAACACTAGACCAAAAGCTAAACCTACCCTAACCCTAAACATAAACCTAACCCTAGAAATAGCAGTGAATGTAACCTAACCCTAACCCTAAACCTAAGATAGCTCAAATTGCTAACCCTAATCCTAAACCTAAAGATAACGCTAACCTAAACCTAAAACTATCTTTAACCTGACATCTAAACCTATTACCCTAACCCTAATGATAACCCTAGCCCTAACCGTTACACTAACCATGACCATAACCCTAGGCTAAACCATAAATTAATCTTAGCCATAGCAAAATTCCTAGCTCAAACCCTAAACTGTACCCTAAACTTAATCCTAAGTGTAACCCTCACCCTAACCCTGACCCTAATGCTAACTCTAGCCCTAATCCTAACCATTATCCTAGCACTAACCCTAGGTCTAAACCTATAAATTACCCTAACGATAACTATAACCTTAATGCTAACCCTAGGCCTAACCCTAAACCTATCACAAACCCTAACCATATCCATTACCTTAAACCGAACCTAACCCTAAACCTAACACTATCCATTACCCTAACCCTAATTCTAAACTTAATGCTAATTTGAGCCTTAACACTAAAACTTAACCCAAAACCAAAGCCTGACCCTGACCCTAATAATACCCCACATCTTAATTTGACCCTTTCCCTAAAAGTAACACTTTAATTTGACCTTGCCATAAACGTAATCCTAAAAATACCAGTAACTATAAACCTAGACCTGACATTAGTCCTAGCCCTAATTGTTACCCTAAACCTAACACAAAACCTAGCCCTAATCCTAGCCTTAAATCTAGCCTTAATCCTAAATCTAACCATAACCCTAGCCCTAACCCTAAAGCTAATCATAAAACTAGCGCTAACCCGAATCATAGCACTAAAACAAGACCGAGCAACAGGCCTAACACAAACCTTATCTTAAACCAAAACTTAGCACTACACCTAGATCTAACCCTAGCCCTAATTCAAGTCCTAAACATAATCGTAAAATTAAACCTTTACCTGACTTATATCCTAACACTCATCAAGTTCAAAACACCACCCTAACCCTAAACCTACCGTAATCCTATCCCTAGACTTAACCCTAAACCTAGCCCTAACCCTAGCTCAAAACCTAACTTTTATGGTAAACATAAACCTAACCCTAACCCTAACATGATATTAGCCCTAGCACTAATCCTAGCCCTGAATCTAAAATGAACACTATCCCTCATCCTAGTCCTAAACCTAGCCTTAATCATGACCTTAACTCCAACTCTAGCTCTAACCTTAACTCTAACCCTCACCCTACGTCTAAACCTAGCTATAACACCATTCACTATCCTAAACTTAAACCTAACCCTATCCCTATCGCTAGGCCTTAACTAAACACTAACCCTAGCCCTAATCCTAGCCCTAATTTAACCCTATCAGAAACCCTAAATCTAATTTTAGCCCTATCACTAATTTTACCTCTCACACTAGCCCTAACCCTAATGTTAATCCTAAAACTAGCCCTAACTCTAGCCCTAGCCCTAGAACTAAACAGAACGATATCCCTAACCCTAAACCTTAACCAAAACCTAATCATTACCCTAACCCTAGCCCTAATTTGAGTTTTAATCCAAACAATAAAATTAACCGTGACCCTGACTCTGACCATAACACTAACCCTAGCTGTAAACATAGCCCTAATCCTAAACCTAAACCTAAGACTAGACATAGCCCTAACTCTAACCACAAATTTAGCCCAAAACATAAACCTGGTCCTTACATTAGCCATAACCCTAACTCTAGCACTAAGTTAACACAAAACCTAGACCTAATCTGAGCCGTAACCCAAGTTTTAACCCTAATCCTAACCCTAACCCTAGCCCTAATCATAAACATAACCCTAGCCCTAAACCTACCTCTAACCCTATACATTGCCATAAACAGGACCCTAACTCTAATGCTAAACCTAGTCTTAAACCTAACCCTATCCCTAATCCTAACCCATTCCATTACCCTAACCAAAACCTAGACTCTAAACCTCACCCTATCATTAACATAACACTAACCCTAATGCTAATTTGAGCCCTAACTTTAAAACTTAACCTATCCCAAACCCTAACCCAGAGCCTGACTGTAAAAATAGTTCTAGCTCTAAACCTGACCCTAACCCTAAAACTAACCCTTACACTACATGTAGCCATAAACCTAACACTAAAACTATCTTTAACCATAACCCAAGACCTGATATTAGCCCTAGCCCTAATCCTAGCCACAAACATAAAACAAACCCTAGCCCTCATCCTAGCCCTAAACCTATCCCTAATCATAACACTATCCTTAACCATAGCCCTAACCTAATTCTAACACTCACCCTCCCACTAAACCTAGTTAAAACACCATCCCTTACCCTAATCTTAATCCTAACCCTAACCCTAACACTAGACCTAAGCTGAACAGTAACCCTAGCCCTAATCATAGCCCTAATTTAACCCTATCCATAATTCTAACACTAACCAATGACCTAAGACAAACTCTAACTCTCACACTAGCCCTATCCCTAGTTCTAACCATATCCCTTAACTTAACCCTAACCCTAGCCCTAAACATAGCCATAAATCTAGGCATAACACTTGCCTAATCCTTATTTCTAGTCCTAACCCTAGATCCAACTCTAACTCTAACTCAAACACTAATCCTAAGCCTAAGCCTAACATTAATACTAGCACTAACCCTAACACTACTCATGAAACTAACCCTAACCCTAACCCTAGCAGTAAAACAAAACCGAGTAATAGCCCTAAAACTAAATCTTAACTTAACCAAATCCTAATACTACACCTAGACCTAACCCTAGCCCTAATTTGAGTCCTAACCTTAACCTGAATACTAATCCTGACTCTGACTCATATCCTAACACTCACTCTTGCTCTAAACACCACCCTAACCTTAAACCAAACCCTTACAGTAACCCTAGCCTTATTTGGAATCCTAACCCTAACTCTAAAACTAACTCTGACCCTGATTATTAACCTAACACTAACACTCGCTCTAAATATCACCCTAACCTTAAAGCTAATCCTAACACTAGAGGTTTAACCCCTAACCATAACCCCAGAATTCATCCTATTTGTAACACTAGTTCTTACATTAGCCGTTGCCTAACCCTAAACCTAACACAAAACTAGCCCTAATCTGAGCCCTAATCCTAGCTTTAACCTAACCCTTGCCCTATTCCAAGCCCTAACCCTAATGCTAACCCTAATCCTTAACCTAACACAAACCCTAATCCCATTACTAGTCCTAACACTAGCACTCATTCTAGCTCTAACCATAAACCAAATCCTAACCCTAACCCTGACCCTTATTCTGACCCTAAAACTAATTGTAGATCTAAACCTGAACTTAACCCTAAACTGAACCCTAATAGTAACCCGCCCGGTTAACTTATACCTAAACCTAACCCTAACACTAGCACTAGACCTAAACCTAATCATAAATCTAGCCATAACTCGAACACTAGACCTAATGAAAAACCTAGACATAGCCCTAACAATAACCTTAGCCTAAGCCAAACAGTAACTCTTCCCCTAGACCTAATTCTGGATTTAATTCTAACCATAACACTAACCTGAACACTGACCCTGACACTAACAGTAACCCTAGCTCTAAACACCACCCCAATGCTAAACCTAACCCTAAAACTATACCTAGCCTTAACATTAACCCTAAAACTAGCCTGAATCATAACAAGTTCTTACATTAGCTGTAGCCCTAACCTATTGCAAAACCTAGCCCTAATCCAAGGTCTACCCTAGCTTTAACCCTAAAGCTAATCCAAATCCTAACCATAGCCCTAACACTAAGCCTAAGCCTAAGACTAGACCTAATCCGTAGCATAATCCTAGCCCTAACCCTAGCTCTAACCTAACCATTACTCTAATGATAACCCTAACCCTTATGCTAACCATAGGCCAAAACCTAAAACTATACCTAAACTTAACCCTATAAATTACCCTACACTTAACCTGAACCCTAAACCTATCATTACACTATCCTTAACAATAATGCTAATTCGAGCCCAAAACCTAAACCTTAACCTAACAAAAACCCTAAACCTGACCCTAACTCTAATAATACCCTAGCTCTAAACTTTACACTAACCATAAACCTAACCCTTAAAATAGACCTAGTTATAAACCTAACCCTAAACTATCCCTAACTGTAACCCTAGATCTTACTTTTGCCCTAGCTCTAATACTACTCCTACACCTAACACAAAACTTAGCCCATATCCTAGACATAAACTTTACTTTAATCATAAACCTAACACTTACCCTAATTATAACCCTCACGCTAGCCATAAAACTAGCTGTAATCCCAACCCTTACCCTAAACCTAACTGTAACCCTAAACCTAATATTAACCCTAGCCTTAACCCTAACACTAACCCTTGCCCTAAGACTAACTCTAACTCTCGCCCTAGCCCTATAGCGAGTTCTATACCAATCCCTTACCATCACCCTAAACCTAGCCCTAAACTTAGCCCTAACCCTAGCCCTATCTTTCACCCTAGCTCAAACCCTAGATCTAAACCTAACTCTAAATCTAACCCTAAACCTAAGCCTAAACCTCACACTAACACTAGCCCTAACCCTAAAACTAATTCTAAAACTAGCCTTAACCATACCACTAGCCCTAAAACAAAACCGAGTCACAGCCCTAATCCTAACCCTTAACCTAAACCAAACCCTAACCTTACAAGTAGTCCTACACTTATCTCTGATTCCAGTCTTAAATCTAACCTGAAAAGTAATAAGGACACTGACTCTGAACCTAACACTAAATCTAGCTCTAAATATTGTCATAACCATAAACCTAACCCTAACACTAGACCTATCCCTAACGCTAACCCTATAACTAGTGCTAACCATAACCCTACTTCATACATTACACGTATCCTTAACCCTAGCCATAACCCCACCCAAAACCTAGCCTTAATGCGAGTCCTAAATCTAGCTTTAACCCTAAACTTAAACCTAACCCTAACCTAAAAAAAAGCCCTAATCCTATACATATCCCTAGCCCTAATCTTAGGTCTAACCCTATCCATTACCCTAATGATAACCCTAACCCTTATGCTAAACATTAGGCCTAACCTTAATCCTATCCATTACACTAAACCACATCTAAACCCTAAACCTAACTCTGTCATTAACCCTCACCCTAAACCTAATGCTAATTCAAGCCCTAAACCTTACCTCTAACATAAACCAAACCCTAAATTTGAACCTGGTACTAATAATAACCCTAGATCTAATCCTAAGCCTTACCCTAAACCTAACCCTTACACTGGACCAAGCCATAAACCTAACACTAAATCTATCCCTAAGTATAACCCTAGTCGTGGCATTAGCCTTAGCCCTAATACTAGCCCTAACCCTAACACAAACACTAGCCTTCATTCTAGCCCTAAGACTTCCTTAATCATAACCCTAAACCTAACCCTAGCCCTAACCCTAATACTAACCCTCGCCCTACCCCAAAACTTAGCTATAACCCACTCCCTTACCCTACATATAACCCTAATTATAACCCTAACCTGAGGTCTCAAACTAATACTAAACCTAGCCCTAATTTAACCCTATCCCTAAACATAACCCTAGCCCTAGCCCTACGACTAACTCTAACTCTCAAACTAGCCTATCACTAGTTCTAACCATATCCCTTACCATAACCCTAACCCTAACCCTGAACCTAGTCCTAACCCTTGCCCTATCCTTAGTCCTAGCCCTAACCATAGATCAAATCCTAACTCTAAACCTAACCCTAACCTGAAGCCTAAGCCGAACCATTTTAAATACATTTATATTTAGATTCCATATCTATAGATGTTGGCTTCAATTATTATTTAGAATATAGTCATTAGTTTCATAAACTGATGAGAACTGATGATCAGGGGTAATATGCTATGTTAAGGTGGAAAGGAGTGAGGGTATGAGAATAATCTATCTTAGTAAATTGGAGGAGAACTGTAATGAATAGACAAGGGTAATTTATAGAAGAATGTATAAATTCAAATTTATTATCAGTATTCATAATATTACCCTATGTATAAATATTAAAAGTTGGGAGGTTGAAAGTCGGATAGAGGGAGGACGAAAAAAGAAGAAAAAAAAACAAGAAAGAAAGATAGGGAGAATGAAAATAATATAAAAGGGTGTGAGGTGGGCCTATGCAATTCCTCTATATTAAGCAATTCTGCTGATTCAGTTCTCAAAGTCCAATTTCATGCAAAGTTCTTGGTTTCACATATGTTGAGATTGTGAGGGCCAGAGGGGGAAGGGTAGAGGAGAATAGATGAAAAGAGCGAGAATAAAAAGTCTCTCAGAACTCTGTTTTCTTCCAGTAGGTTGAGTTGTCTATTCCTAGCTTGAGTCTCTGTGCTAAGGGTGGTGGAGATAGCCAATTTGAGAGTGCTTGAGCTTCTACCTGGAGCCTCCCTACTCTTAGTCTCTGAGTTGGAAACCAGGTACCTGTACAGTTGCTGTTCTGCATTGATTGCTCCTCCCCCACAAAAAAAAAAATCTTGTTAGAAAAATCTTGAGTTATCACAGCTGGAGGTAGGGGAGTTGGAAACCGGGTACCTGAGCAGCCACAGAACTGAGCTGGTAGCCACGGTCACTGACAGATGGTGAGTAAGGTTTTCCAAGATGCATTCCATCTGTTACCTGTGTAGGGTGTTTGGTGAGGTAGGTGGTGCTGGGGTGACCTTTGGCCATGTCCAGAGCTTTGCCTGGTGACTCACAAGCAAAGCCTCTGTGTTCTGTGCTACCTGTCCTCTGCGCCTAGATCGCCTGCACAGCGGAGACTTCTGTCTGAGTCAAAAGTGAAACCGCAGCCAAGACTTCCCTCTGCACCAAGAGCAAACACATGGCTGAGACTTCCGTCTGAGCTGAGAGCACATGTGCAGCTGAGACTTCCTTCTGTGCAGAGAGCTCATGCATGGCCGAGACTTCCGACTTCCCAGTGAACCAAGAGCAAGCACACAGCCAAGCCTTCCATCTGCTCAGAGAGCTCCAGCGTGGCCCTAGTTTTCTTCAAATTTCTATGATATTAGGCAAGGCAAGTGTGAGGGTTAGGGCTAGGACTAAGGTTAGGATTAGGCTTAGAGGTAGTTTTAGAGCTACATTTAGGGCTAGGTTTTGGGAGGAGGTTTATGGCTATTGTTAGGAGAATGGGTAATGTAAGAAATAGGAATATGGTTATGGCTAGTTTTAAGGTTAGGGTTATGGATAGGTCTAGTGTTAGGGAAAGTTTGGGTTAGTATAAGCTTTAGAGCTAATGTTTGTGTTAGGGTAAGGGTCAGTGTTCAGGTTAGCATTGGATTTACAGTTAGGAGCACAATTTTACTAGGGTTAGTTCTAGGGGTATTGTTAGTCATTGTGATAGATTAATGGTTATTGTTAGTGCTGTAGCTAGGTTTTTGTTTAGGGCTATGGCTAGAGTTATGGCTATATTTAGGATTAAGTTTAGGTCTAGTGTTAATGTTATGGTTAGATTTAGTTATACGTTTACCTATAGGGCTAGTGTTAGTGTTTGGTTTAGGGTTAGGGTCAGGCTTAGACCTAGGGTTAGTTTTAAGGTCAGAATAAGGGTCAGGGCTAGGCTTAGGGTTTGGCTTAGGGTTAGAGATAGAATGAGGCCTAGGGATAGGACTAGTAATAGAGTTAGGGTTTGGGGTAGGCTAAGGATTAGGGTTAGGACTAGGGTAGCATTAGGGTGAGGGTTGGCATAGGGTACGGGATAGGGTTAGAGCTATGGTTAGGGTTAGGGTTAGTGTTAGCATTAGGGTTAAAGCTAGGGTTAGGGTTCACATTAAGGCTAAGTTTGGTGTTAGGTTTAGGACTATTGTTAATGTAAGACCTGGCATTATGATTAGGGCTAGTTTTAGGATTAGGGTTAGGGCTAGGTTTACTGTTCGGGTTAGGTTTAGCATTAGGTTGATGTTTAGATCTAAGGTTAGTTTTAGGATCAGAGTTAGGGTCATTATTAGTTGTACGGTGAGGTTTAGGACTTAAATTAGGGATAGGGTAAGGGCTAGGCATAGTGTTAGGGTTTGGTTTAGGTTAAGGTTTAGGATTAGAGCTGTAGCTCAGTTTTGCTTGAATGCTATGGCTATGGTGAGGGATAGTTTTCAAATTAGCATTAGGATTAGGGCTAGTGTTAGGGTGAGGTTTAGGTTTTAGGTTAGGTTTAGACTTAGAGTGAGGGTTAGATATAGGTTTAAGGCTAGGGCTAAGTTTGGGACTAGGGTTAGGGCTAGGCTTTGAATCATGGTAAGGGGAAAATTTAGAACTAGGGCTAGGCCTAGGGCAAGAGTTAGAGTTAGTCTTAGGGTTAGGGGTATGATTAGATTTAGGTTTAGGGCTAAATTAGGTCTAGGATTAGAGCTAGGTTTAGTATTAGGGCGAGGCCTTGGTTTAGGGCTAGGTTTAGAATTAGGTTTAAGGTTCGTTATAATATTATACCTAGGTTAAGGTCTAGGGTGAAGGTTCACTTTAGAGTTAGGCCTAGTGACAGGGTTAGGGTTCAGATTAAGGATAGTTTTAGGGCCAGGATAAGGGCTTTATTTTTTTAGCATAAGGGCTAACATAAGGCCTAGGGCTAATGTTAGGTCTGGGTTATGGTTAGGGATAGTTTCAGGGTTAGTTTTATGGCTATGTATAGTGTAATGGTTATGTTGAGGGTTAGGTTCACTTTTGGAGATAGGGGTATTATTAGGGTCAGGGTAATATTTAGGGTTTGTTTAGATTAAGTTTTAGGGTTAGGGCTCAAATTAGGTTAGGATTATGTTTATGGTTATGATAATGGATATGGTTAGGTTTAGGGTTCAGTTTAGGTTTATGGTAATGAATAGGGTTAGGGTTATGGATAGAGTTATGGTTATCCTATGATTAGTATTACGGTTAGGTTAGGGTTAAGGTAAATTATAGGATTAGAGCTGGAGTTAGGGCTAGGGTTATGATTAGGATTAAGGCTAGGGTTAGGATTAGGTTTATAGCTAGGTTAGGGTTAAATTTAGTGTTAGGGTTAGGGTTACGTCTAGGTTTTAGATTAGGTTAGGGTTAGGGTAGGGCTATGGCTATTATAAGAACCAGGGTTATGATTAGGGCTAGTTTTAGGGTTAGGGTTAGGGCTAGGTCTAGTGTTAGGGTTAGGTTATGATTAGAGTGATGATTTGAAATAGGGTTAGTGTTATGGTCAGAGTCAAGGTCAGTGTAAGTTTTAGGGTTAGGGATAAATAAGGCTAGAGTTATGGGTAGGTTTAGGGTTAGGTTTTGTGTAAGGGTTGCTGCAGTCAGGCTGCAGCAAAATAATCAGCTGGTGACAAGCAACTTGTGTAGATTGATACTGCAGGAGTGGGAGCCTTTTATTGTAGGACAGGAGGGGTATATATACATTCCACACAGCTTATCTTAATTAACATAAACTAGATACAGAAGTTAACCATTAAGGAATCTCCAAACTTAATGGCTCACTGGCGTTACTTCACAAACCACTCTCTCTGGCAAAATGCCAGGCACTATCTTGACTTTTTTACAGACCCTAACATTTCCCCCCTTTTGTTTAATTTAAATAACGACCATAGTGGTTTTTACACAAACACCAAAATAATCTGCTACAAGCAGAAGGGGAGGGTTTAATTTAAATTGGGTATATAGCTGTTGAGGATTGTTTTAATATGTGAACAAATAAGGAGGTTAACAGATCTGTTTGTTTACATTCACCTTTCCTTTTCATTATATTTAATAATTCTGTTCAGGATAATATAAATTGTTCAGAAAATTGTTTTCTTAGTACCTGTTCGAATGTTACATAATTTTTTTTGCATCATTGCCAGAATTCCTATCTTCATCCAAGTGCCGGTGAAGACAAAGATGAAACCAAACTACAGCTTCTTCCATAGCTATCACAGTACACTGTATAAACTAATGCATCAATGAATAATAACTCAACAAGTAATTCTCAATCAAGGAGTCAATTTACTTTGGGAGGAAATGGACATATTGATAGATTCCTCCACTTTTAACTGCTTGCAGAATTTGCCTGGACTATGTATCACTTGTATACATTGTGAACTTATCACTTGTATACGTTGTGAACTATCTGTTGGTACAGCGGATTGTGGTAGTGCTGGCATATCTTTGCTAATGTCACCGGTGGTACAATTTTTCCAAAGGAGCCATCAATTGGTTTGGTGTCGTGGCATTTCTGTATCCTCCTCCCTTCTGCTAGTGATGGTCTAAAATTTGAGGGCCAACAGAGGTGAGGCAAAGAACCTCACCCCCCCACTGGTTCAAAGGCCAAATTTGGGGGCCAACAGAGGTGAGGCAAAGAACCTCACCCCCCCACTGGTGCATAGGCCTATCCACAAGTAAGGCTGTATGCTGTACCGGTAGTCAGTGACGGGTATGATCCAATTGCAGTGGTACTAACCTAAGACAGGAGGCTGACGCCTAGAGGTCATCTCATCCGATGACGGGTAAGGACCATATGTTGTATTGGACAACCTAACAGGCACAGTCCCTAAGCCACATTGCTTGTTGCTTAATTAAACAAAAGGGGGGAGATGCTGAGAGCCATAGCCAAGTAGGAATGACGCATGGCAGTTTTGGTTGAAAGGTGATGCCAGCAAGCCATTGAGATGATATGATTATGTTAAGATCTGCATTCAATTGGATATTAGACCCCTGATGTATGCCACCGCCTGCTACTTTGGAGCTCTAGAGGGACTCCCTGAGAGTTCCCATTGGTTGGGGAAGTGCAGTAGGAGGGATTTCCGGAGGAGGGATTTGCCTGTTGGAGTAGTGGTCCCCAGGAGGAGCCACGTGGCGTGGTTCAGCATTTTACCCCGAGAGCGTATGTGGAGTGTGCTGGTGGAGTTCAGATACAAAGTTTGTTCCTGCTTTAGTGGCTCGTGATTTTGTGCCCAGCCAGACTGTGGCAAGGGTTAGGGCAAGAATTAGGGCTAGGTCTAATGTCAGGTCTGAGATTACAGTTAGGTTAGTGTTAGGGTTAGGGCTAGGGCTCAGTTTTGTTTTAGAGCTACAGCTAGGTTTAGAAGTAGTTTTAGGATTAGCAATAGTGTTAGGGCTAGTGGTAGGGTGAGGCTCAGGCTTAGGTTTAGGGTTATATTTAGAGTTATGATTAGATCTAGGGCTAGGATTTGGGCTAGGTTTAGGGTTTAGTTTAGGGCTAGTGTTAGGGTTATGGTAACACAGTTAGTACTAGAAATAGGTCTAGGGTGAGAGTTACAGTTAGTCTTAGGGGTAGGGTTAGAGTTAGGGTTATGATTAGCATTAAATTAGGGCTAGGATTAGAGCTAGGGTTAGGGTTAGGGTTAGCGTTAGTGTTAGTGTTGGATTAGGGTTAGGGTTATTGTTAGGGGAAGGGATGTGGTTATACCTAGGTTCAGAACTAGGGCGCCGGTTGAAATTAGGGATTGGGCTAAGGTTAGGTTCAGGTTAGGATTAAGGCTAGGTTTAGGGCTCCGATGAGGGCTTGGGTTTGTGTTACGTTTAGGGCGAGAATTAGGTCTATGGATAATGTCAGTTAGGGTTCCGCTTAGGGATAGTGTTAAGGTTAGGTTTATGGCTAGGTCCATTGTAAGGGTTAGGTTTCGGGAAAGGGTCCAGGTTAAAGCTAGGTGTATTGTTAGGGTACTTGTCTTGTTTATGGTTTGGTTTAGGTTATGGATTAGGTTTAGGGCTTGATTTAGCATTACGGTTAGGGATTGGGTTAGAGTAATTAATAAGGTTAGGTTTAGTGTTCCGGTTAGTTTTAGGAAATGGATAGATTTAGTGTTAGAGATAGGTTTGTAGTTAGCTTAAAACACCATCCTAAACTTAAACCTAAACTTAACAGTGACCCTAGCCCTTATTTGAGTCCTAAACCTAACCCTGACCCTGACTCATATCCTAAAACTAACCCTACCTCTAAATATCACCCTAAACTTAAACTTAACCCTAACACTAAAACTACACTTACCCCTACCCCTAAACCTAAAACTAACACTAATTGTAACCCTAGTTCTTATATTAGTGATTACCCTAACCCTAGTCCTAACTCTAACACAAAACTAGCCCTAATCTGAACCCTAAACCTAAATTTAACCCTAACTTTAGCCCTAAACCTAGTTATAAATCTATCCCTTACCCTAAGTGAAACCTTAATACTAATGGTTAACCTAGACCTATGCCTAATACGTGGGCTAATCAAAATTCTAACCTTATTAGTAGTCTTGACCCTAGCCCTTATTCTAGCTCTAATCCTATCCCAAATTTGAATGCTAACCCTGACACTTATACTGAACCTAACACAAACCCTAGTTCTAAACCTGACCCTAACACTAGACCTTGAATCAAACCTAATCCTAAATGTAGCCTTATATCCAGCTTTAGAACTAAACAAAAACCTAGTCCTAGGCCTAACAAATCACTACCCTACCTCTAGATATAAACCTACTTCTATTCTGGCTGTAACCCTAACTTGAACTCTAACCCAAACACTGACTCTTCCTTTAAACGTAGACCTACTTCTAAACCTGACCCTAACTGAAAATCTAAACCTAACACTAGATCTTGGCATAACCCTAACCCTAAAACTATCACTAATCATAATCCTAGCTCTTACATTACCCACAGCTTTAACCCTAGGCCTAAACCTAACACAAAACCTAGATCTAATCCTAGGCCTTAACCTAGCCCTAAGCATAACCCTAACCCTAACCATAGCCCTAATGCAAACCTAACCCTCGCCTTAGTCCTAACCGTAGCTCAAAACCTAGCCCTTACTATAAAAATAAACCTAGAACTATCCCTGAATCTAACCCTAAATCTAGTCCTAATCTAACGTAACCCTAGCCTTAACCCTAGCTCTAAACCTACCCATTACCCTAACTCTAACCTTAAATGTAACCCTAGCCTCAACCCTAACCATAATCCTAAACCCTAAACAGAAAACTAACCCTAGACCTAACCCTAAACTAATACTTGCTATAGCCCTAACCATAGATCAAACCCTAAGCCTTACCATAAACCTAAACATAACCATAGACCTAACTCTAACCCTAAACTTAAATCTAGCCCTGTCCCTAAACCTAAACCTACATCTAACCATATTTATTACACTAACCCTAACCCTAAACTTAATTATAACCATTCCCCTAACCCTAACTCTAATCCTAAACCTACCATAATCCTATCCCTAAACATAACCCTGAACCTAACACTTGCTCTAACACTAATCATAGCTCAGAACCTAACTCTTACACTAAACATAACACTAACTCTAACCGTAGTTCTAACCCATACCCTAACACTAACTCAAGACCTAATCCTAACCATGAGTCTAGCTATAAAGTTAACTCTAACTGTACCCATTACCCTAATCATAACTCATACCCTAATGCTAATTCTAGGCCTAACCCTATCTCAAGACCTAATCCTAACCATAACCCTAGCCCTAAACTTAACTCTAACTGTATCCATTACCCTAAACATAACCCTTTCCCTAATGCTAACCCTAGGCCTAACCCTAAACCTATCACTAACCCTACCCTATCAATTACCCTAAACCTAACCTTCACTCTAAATCTAACCCTATCATTACCCTAACCGTAACCCTAGGGCTAATTTGAGCCCTAACCCTAAATCAAACCTAAAAGAAACCCTAACCATGACCCTGACCCTTATAATTCACCTAGCTCTAACCTGACCCTTACCCTAAACCTAATCCTTACATTAGACCTAGCCAAAACCTAACCCTAAAACTATCTATAACCATAACCCTAGACCTGACATTAGCTCTAGATATTATCCTAGCCCTAACCTGAACACAAACCATAGCCCATATTAGCACTAAGCATAGCCTTAATCATAACCCTAACCTTAAACCTAGGCCTAACTTAAAACCAACCCTATCCCTAATCTTAGACCTAACTCAGCCCTATCCCTAACCCTAACCCTAACCCTAGCCCTAAAACTAAGTCTAACTCTCTCCCTAGCCCTAAAACTAGTTCTTACCCTATCCCTTACTGGAATTATAAACCTAGCTCTAATCCTAGGCCTAACCCTAGACATTTCCTTAGCCCTAGCCCTAACCTTGGATCTAACCTTAACTCTAAATCTAACTCTAATGCAAAGCCTAAGCCTAAATCTAACACTAACCCTAACCCTAAACCTAAACCTAATGCTACTCCTAAAACTAGCCCTAACTCTAGGCCTAGCCCTAATACAAAACCAAGCCATATTCCTAACCCTAACCCATAACCAAAACCAAACCCTAACTCTACACCTAGCTCTAACCTGAGCCCTAATTCTACTTTTAAGCAGAACCCTAAAATTAGCCCTAACCCTGATTCTGATGCAAACACTAACCCTAGCTTTAAACATCACCCTAAACATAACCCTAAACATAACACTAGACCTAGCCCTAACCCTAACCCTAACCCTAAAACTAGCCCTAATTGTAACCCTAGTACTTACATTAGCCATAACCCTAACCCTAGCCCTAACTTAACCCAAAACCTAGCCTAATCTGAGCCCTAAACCGAGCTTTAACCCTAACCCTAACCATAACCCTAAATCTAGCACTAAGAATAACCATAACCTTAGCTCTAACCCTAGCTCTAACCCTATCCATTACCCTAACCATAATCCTAATGCTAATGCTAACCCTAGGCCTAAACCTTACCATATCCCTAATCCTAACCCTATCCATTACTCTAAACCTAACTTGAAACCTAAACCTAACTATATCCTTTCCCTAATCCTAAACCTATGCTAATTCGAGCCCTAAATTTAAACCTTAACCTATGCCAAACACTAATCACCACCCTGACCCAAACAATACCATTAGCTCTAAACCTGACCGAAACTCTAATCCTAACCCTTACACTACATCTAAACTAACCCTAAACTATCTTTAACTGTAAAGCTGGACCTGAAATTAGCCCTAGCTCTTAACCTAGCCTTAATCCTAACCCAAACCATAACCCGAGGTTTAACCCTAATTCTAACACTCGCCCTAGCCCTAAACCTAGCTATAACCCCATCCCTTACCCTAAACCTAACAATAACCCTAAACCTAACCATAATCTTAAACCTAACCATAACCCTTGCCCTAACCCTAGGCCTAACCCTAACACTAAGCCTAGCACTAACCCTAATTTAGTCCTATCCTAACCCTAAACTTAGCCTTAAGACTAACTCTAACTCTTGCCCTAGCCCTAGCCCTAGTTCTATCCTTAGCCCTAGCCCAACCCTGGATCTAAACCTAACTCTAAATTTAAACCTAACTCTAAATTTAACCATAACCATAATCCTAAACCAAACCCTAACACTAGCCCAAACAATAATGCTAATCCTAAAACTTGCCTTACCCCTAGCCCTAGCCTTAAAACCAAGCCATATCCATAACCCTAACCCTTAACCTAAACCAAACCATAAACCTACACCTAGCCCTGTCCCTAACTCTAAAAATAACTCTGACCCTGACCTGATCCTAACACTAATCCTAGCTCTAAACATCACCCTAACCTTAAATTAACCCTAACACAAGACCTTTCCTTAACCCTAACCCTAAAACTAGCCCTAATCTTAACCCCAGTTCATACATTAGTCATTGCCATAACACTAGCCCTAACCCTAACACAAATTCTATCCCTAATTCTAAACCTAACCCTAGCTTAAACCCTAATCTTAACCCTAACTAGCCATAACCCTAACCCTAAAACGAGCCCTATCCCTAGCTCTAACCTTATCCCTTACCCTAAGACAAACTCTAAACCAAATGCTAACCCTAGTCCTAACCCTAATCCAAAGCCTAACTTAAACACTAACAGTATCACTAGTCCTAACCCTAGCCCTCATTCTAGTTCTAACCCTAACCTTGACCCTTATTCTGATCCTAACAGTAACCCTAGGTCTAAACCTGACTCTAACCCTAAACCAAACCCTAACAATAGCCCTACCAGTAAGCCTATTCCTATACTGGACCATAACACTAGATCTAGATCCAAAACTAATCCTAAATATAGCTATAATTCTAGCCCTAGACCTAAACAAAACCCTAGCTCTAGCCCTAACAATAACCCTTAACCTAAATTAAACACTTACCCTACTCCTAGACCTAACACTAGTCCTAATTTTGGCTCTAACCCTAACCCTTATCCTATCCGGAACACTGACCCTGTACCTAACATTAACCTATCTCTAAACCTGACCCTAACCCAAAACCTAGTCCTAATACTAGACCTAGCCATAACCCTAACCCTAATACTAGCCCTAAACATAACCCTAGTGCTAACACTATTTTAACCCTAATCTTAACCCTAACAGTAGCCCTAACCCTAACTATAATCCCAACCCAAGCCCTAAACCTAACACAAAACCTAGCCATAATCCTAGGCCTAAACTTAGCCCTAAGCATAACCGTAACCCTAACCCTAGCCCTAACACTAACACTTGCCTTAGACCTAACCCTAGCTCAAAGCCAAAACCTTACCCTAAACAAAACCCTAGCCCTATACTAAACCATAACCCTAACCCTAGCTCTTATCCTAACCTTAATCCTAGCTCAAACTTTAGTTCTAACCCTGTCAATTACCCTAACCCTAAACCTAACCCTAATTATAACCCTATCCCTAACACTAAATCTAACCCTAAACATAAACGTATCCCAAGACCTAACCATAAACCTAAACCTCACCATAGCCCTAGCCCTAGCAGAAACATTAAGCCTTACACTGAACCTAATCCTAAGACTAGCCCTAAATCATAACCTAACCCTAACCCTAACCCTAAATCTAACATTATCCATTACCCTAAAACTAACCCTAATTGTAATGAATACTCTAGCCATAACCCAAACCCTAAACCAAAACCTAGCCATAAACATATTCCTAGACCTGAACGTAAACCTAACCCTCGCACTAGCCATTACCCTAGTTCGAAAATTTACCCTTACCCTAACCTAACCATAACCCTAGCCCTAAACCTAACACTTACCGTAAACCAAACCCTAGCCCTAGCCCTAAACCTAACTCTAATTTTAGACTTAATCCAAACTATCACCTAGCCCTAACCCTAGCTCTAAATCTATCCATTATACTAAACATAACCCTAACCTAATGCTAACCTTAATCCTATTGCTAAACCTAACCCATCCATGACCCTAAAGCTTAACTGAAACCTAAACCTAACCCTATCCATTACCCTAACCCTAAGCCTAAACCTAACACTAATTCAAGCCCTAAACCTAAACTTTGACCAAAACCAAATGCTAACCCTGACCCTAACCCTAATAATACCCCTAACTCTAAATCTGACCCTTACCCGAAACATAGCTCTGACACTAGACCTAGCAATAACCTAACCCTAAAACTATCCTTAATCATAACTCTAGACTTGACATTAGCCCTAGCCTAGTTCTAGCCTTTAACCTAAAAGAAACCCTAGCCGTAAACCTCACCTTAATCCTAACCTAAACACTATCCCTAGCCCTAATCCTAATTCTAACCCTCACCCTAGCCCTAAAGCTAGCTATAACCCCACCCATTCCTTTAAACTTAATCCTAACTCTAATGCTAATCCTAAACCTAGCCCTACCCCTAGGCCTATCCCTAACACTAACCTTAGCGCCCTCATCCTAGCACTATTTTAGCTTTAACCCTAACACTAAGCCTAAGCATAGTCCTAAATCTATATCTAACTCTCATCCTAGCCATTTCCCTTGTTATAACCTTTCCATTACCGTAACACTCACCCTAGCCCTAACCCTAACCCTGGATCTAACCCTAACTCTAAATCTAACCCTAACCCTAAGCCTACACCTCACCCTAACACTAGCCCTAACCCTAACACTAATTCAAAATCTAGCCCTAACCCTATCCCTAGCCGTAAAAGAAAACCGAGCCATAGGCCTAACCCTAACCCTAAAGCATAGAAGTCAAGATGAGTGAAACCTGAAAACATAAACTGTTCCTGACAGCAAACCTTGAACTGAGAAGGCCCAACCTGGGAAACATGGTAATGCTAGGTAAAAGATGAATCCTGACCGGTATCAAAGAAATTTGAACAAAGCTAACTCTAACCCGAACATTAGTTCTAACCCTAGCCCTAACCCTAATCTGAAAACTAAGCCTTTCCTGTTTATAGAGCTTGATCATAAAAGTCCCAAACTTGGGGTGCCTACTAGGGCAAGGTAACAGATGAATCCTGCCCAGTATCAAAAATTCTGACCAATATTTGGGGAAGGTGTTTCAGTACATGCCTATTTACCCTGTTTTCTCCTAATGTGCTCTTGGATAAATTGTTTTTTCATGCTTCAGCTTAAGATACTTTCACAAGAAAAAAAAAACAGAGCATGCCGACAGCAAAGTGATTGAGTGTGTGAAGTTTCAGGCAGCTAGCACCAACCCTGTTTGATTGCCAGCTCCATTTCCATTCACACCTATAGGCCATAATGTAGTGAAAACTAAAAATCCAAACTTTCCTGACACTGAACCATTGAACCTTGATGGCCCAAACTTGGGGAGCCTACTAAGGTTGGTCAAAGATGAATCCTGTACAGTATCAAAGTAAACTGACCAAAATAAATTCAAAGCTCTTTCAGTACATGTGTATTTTGCTTGCTCCTAAAGCACTCAGAGATAAAGCTGTTTCTTTCTACTTCAGCTTAGGGATACTTCACAGGAAACAAACCAGAGAATATTCACTGAGAACTGATTGAGTGTGTGAAGTTTCAAGTGTAAGGGACCAGCGAAACGTTGGAGGATGAGACCACCAAGAGACTGTCTCATGCAACAGCAAAAAGGGTTTATTTGGATACCAGCATGCTGGGGCTCAGAGCTCTCTAGAGCAAAGAGAGATAGAGCATTGGGAACAGCTTAAGCAGAACTTATATAGTTTTCTTGGAGAGGGCAGGGAGGGAAGTTCATTGACGGGTCAAGGCGAGTGGGCAGTTTGCCTGCAACCAAGTGAAGGAGTGCATTCTGCAGTTTGGCAGTTGGGGACAGCACATTCTGGGAACAAGATTAGCAAACAGTTCTCAGGATTTCAACAGTGTTTTGTTAAACATACAGAAAAACGGAATGACAAGTACCTATTTTATTAACCATTCATTCCCCACTTCTTCTTCTGGCTACTTTTAATCATAAAAGTGATCATTGGGGGTGTCACATTCTGTGTCTGCTAGTGGGGTATATTGTTGTCTGATTACCATAAGTTTGACTTGTCCAATTTGGGCTTGGAGAAAGGAAACTACACGGTTGAGCAAACAGGGTGCTAGAGTTAGCAACAATATAAGAATTATTAAAGGACCGGCCAGGGCTGATAAAAGCGTAGTTAACCAGGGGGACTGTGTGAACCAAGACTCATACCACCCTTTTTGGGCCTCTCTCTCTCTCTCTCTGACTCTCTTCAAGGCGTCTTCTTAGTTTGCTCATAGATTCTTTTACAACTCCAGTATGGTCGGCATAAAAACAACATTCTTCCCTCAATGCAGCACAAAGGCCCTCTTCTCTCATGAAGAGGAGGCCCAACCCTCGCCTGTTCTGTAAAACAACTTCAGAGAGAGAGAGGTTAAAGATTCCTGCAAAGCTTTGATGGATGTTTCTAATATCTTTAAGTTTTGGTCCATTGCTCTTTCTAATTGGGTCATTTGTTGTGTCCCATGGACCGGGGCAGTGGTCCCTGTGCCCACCCCTGCAGCAATTCCCATTCCTAATAAGATTGCTAAAGTGGGGGATACAGGTTCCCGGTAAAACTGGATTGTATGCACCCCTATTTGATCTTCAAATGAACCTGCATCATGATAGAGCACTCTGGGAAACATCTGCACCATTACACAATAATTTACAGAGCTGTTAAATATCTGGGCTGAAATTCAAGGAGTTAACCCTGTGTCACATGCCCACAAAGTTCCATTTTCAGGAGTAAGGAAACCCTGTGTGATGCCAATATTTTTTATCTGGGTACATAAGTGTTGTTTACTTTTAGGTGGAGACCCTATACATAAGCCTGCCCCGGTTACTTCTGGGAGGGTTAAATTAGGATTTTCACCCCAATTACAGGAGGAACTCTGCGCTTTTACTGCATCAGTCCCATTAATTGCTATCCCTTTATAGTAAGGAGGAGCAGAGGAGAGACAGAGCCAACAAGACTGAGTGAGGTCTGGTTGTGTGAAATTCAGCACCGCAAAGGCTCCTTCAATTAGCCCCCAGGGGAAAGGGTTGACTTCACTCTGGATTGGGGAAGTAAATGAAGGTGAAACTTGAGGAGTATGGGAAAGTGAAAGGGCCCTTGTAGATTTAGGTTTGGGTTGTCTATGAGGCCCAATTCCTGGCTTGAGGGGATTGGGCCCTATGGCCAAGGGAATTTCTTTTCTCTCAAACCTGATAGTGAACCAAAGGCCAAAATCATATCCTGTGGTGTAAAATTGCATTCCATAGGTTTTTCCTGAAAGTCATACCCAGATATTTTGGTTTCTTCCTTTGGAGGTGAAGGTTATATTTAGGGGGTTGCATAGGCTATTTGTGTCACATGGAGTAGGGTCAACTAGTCCAGAAGTCCCCGCTTGGGGGCTCCGTTTAAATGGGAGACATTGTTTGGGATTTAACTTAGTATTATTTCTTTTTACCCGAATCAGACTATCAGGGGAGTTTGGGTTCCACCAGACAGCCCCTGTATGCTCACATCCCCATGACTTACAGAAGAAGTCGGCTTTTCCCCCACACAGCTGTGACTGTTTGCAGTTTCGATAGTCCGCCGGGCAAACATAATAATCCAGGCTAGCCAACCTACATCTGGCTTGCATGTCCCTACATCCATAATGTTTGTTTCCATTATCTATGGTACGGAAGGGATTTAATGGAATTTTAGTGGGATCTTTTTCATCAGGGATGTCCCAATAGGAAAGGCCTATAGCCAGCTGACAAATGTCTGGGTGAAGAGATGGCCACCAGGTCCCTAAGGGGGCTGTATGCGAGATAGACCATACTTCCTGTCCAGTAGGATTTGTGATCAGCCATCGCTGCTGAACGGGAGGATGAGGGTTAGGACTACTGGTGATCATGGGGAGAATCCATAGCCATATCCACATGGCGAATACGCAATTTGAGAGGGTTACCAGTCTTTTCCAATTTCCAGCCAGAGTCTGGACAGGGCGCAGGCTTGACATGAGAGGCCTGGATCCAGGAAGTGATTCCGTCTACCTTTACCGCTGTAGGTGTTATAAGTAGCACCTGGTATGGTCCTTTCCAGCGGGGTTCTAGGGATGACACCTGATGTCATCTTACGTAGACGAAGTTCCCCAATTGATATCGATGTGGAGTCCCTTCGTCTCCAGGTTGGTAGGAAGTGGCCAGCTGTTTTCACAGGTATCGCTGGGTTCTTTCAAGAGCTTTAAGTCTGTCAAGCAAGGGGGTGTGAAAGGAATCGTTAGGTCTTAGAGTTGGGGTCAGGTCCCTTACTGGAGGAGGGGCACCATAGAGAATTTCATAGGGGGTGAGGTTACACAAAGAAACAGAGGGAGTATTTCTTGCACGAAACAGTGCATAAGGCAGGAGCATAGTCCAATCTTTTATGCCGGTCTCCAAGCTTAATTTCGTCAAGGTCTCTTTAATGGTTCTATTCATTCTTTCTATTTTTCCTGAGCTCTGGGGTCTATAAGTGCAATGTAACCTCCAATTAATCTCCAGGGTCCTGGCTAACCCCTGACTTACCTGGGCCACGAACGCCGGTCCATTATCAGACCCTATTACCTTAGGCAGGCCGTATCTTGGAAAAATATCTTCCAGGATCTTCTTGACCACCATTTGCACCATTTCTCTTTTTGTGGGGAAGGCTTCTATCCATCCTGAAAATGTATCTACAACGATTAGGAGATATTTAAGTCCATACCTTGCTGGCTTAATTTCAGTAAAGACCGCTTCCCAAAATTGTCCTGGTCTGGTCCCTCGAAGGCGCCTTCCTACAGGAAGCTTGGCGGGGTAAGCATTAACCAATTGACAGGCCCGACAGGCTTTTGTTACTCGTTCAGCTATTTCCTTTCGCTGTGAGGCGGTTAGTGGAAAACTCTGTTCTTTATCCTTTAGGAATGCCTGCAGTTTCTTTGAACCAAGAAAGTTCAAAGTGAGTTGATGTACATTTTTAACGTAGTGTAGGGCTTTCTGAAATTGCAAGCTGGGCTCAGTGTAGTCAAGGAGTTCAGTGTCAGTGTCCTTAGATGTTAAGTTGTCGGTGTGCTCTGATGTAGTTAAATCTCCTTACTCATATTCCCCCCATGTGGAAAGCGTTAACATGGTTACTCCGTTTAGGGCTGCCAATTTAGCCTCTTCATCCGCCCTCCTGTTCCCGACCGCTACAGGATCGTTTCCTTTCTGGTGTCGTGGACAGTGCACTATAGCTAGTTCTTTAGGGCTTTGCACTGCTGAGAGGAGGCAGAGGATCTCATCTCTGTTTTTTATTTCTTTTCCTGCAGAGGTTAATAGTCCCCTTTGCTGGTAGATAGCCCCATGTATATGAGCGGTAGCGAAGGCATAGCGGCTATCTGTGTATATGGTGGACTTTTTGCCTGCCACTAGTTCTAATGCCTTTGTGAGGGCGATCAGCTCTGCCTTTTGAGCCGATGTTCCCTTCGGGAGGCTAGAGGACCAGATGACTTTAGTTCTGCTAACTATTGCTGCCCCAGCCCACTGCTTACTGTCCTGGAGAAAGCTGCTGCCATCAGTGAACCATATGACCTCAGGGTGGGGCAGTGGCTGATCCTTTAAATCCCGTCGTATACTGGTTTCTTCTGCCAGTATATGTTGACAGTCATGAGTGACGGGTTCTGATGATTGTTCAGGTAGTAGTGCAGCTGGGTTAAGTGGGGTGGGGGGGTCCCAGTATTATTCTGTCCTTGTCAAGCAACAGGCTCTGATAGTGTGTTATTCTAGAGTTTGATAGCCATCTGTCTGGTGACTGGAGGATGATGATCTCTAGGGCATGGGGGGCTATAATGTTTAGCTTCTGCCCCAGTGTTAACTTATCAGCATCCTTGATTAGTAGGGCCACCGCTGCTATAGCTTTTAGGCAATGGAGCCATCCACTAGCCACTGGGTCCAGATTTTTAGATAAGTAGGCTATAGGCCTTCTCCAGGGTCTTAGAGTCTGAGTGAGCACTCCTCGTGCTATCCCTTTCTTTTCCTCAATGTAGAGAGTAAAGGCTTTTTCTACATCCAGGAGTGCTAAGGCCAGAGCAGATAGCAGTGCCCTTTGGATGTTATCAAAAGCTTGTTGGTGCTCAGGGTTCCATTGGAATTGGGCATTTCCCTTTAACAACGGGTATAAAGGAACAGCTAAGGATACAAACCCAGGTATCCATAACCTGCAAAAGCCAGCAGTCCCAAGAAACTCTCTGAGGTGCCTCCTATTAGATGGGGGTGGTATCTGCACAACAGTTTGTTTTCTGGGCTCAGTGAGCCATTGTTTACTGCCCCTAAGGGAATAGCCCACGAAGATTACTTCTTGCTGGCAAATTTGGGCCTTTTTGACAGAAGCTCTATACCCAAGTTGAGCAAGCTCAGATAGTAGTGCTTGGGTCCCAGACTCACAGTTTTCCTTGGTGTCTGCTGCCAGTAGCAGGTCATCCACATATTGGAGTAGGGTGACTTCAGGGTGCATGGTTTTGAAGTTGTTGAGATCTCTGTGGAGGGATTCATCAAAGAGAGTGGGGGAGTTTTTGAACCCCTGTGGGAGTCTGGTCCAAGTTAGTTGACCAGACATTCGGTTTCTTGGTCTACCCACTCAAAAGCAAACAGCAGCTGACTATCTTTATGCAGAGCCAAGCAAAAGAAAGCATCTTTTAAGTCCAGGACAGTATACCATTTTCGCTCAGGGTTCAGGGTGCTAAGCAGATTGTACGGATTAGGTACTGTGGGGTGAATGTCCTGCATTTTGTTGTTGATCTCTCTTAGGTCTTGAACCGGGCAATAGTCCCCGGTTCCTGGCTTTTTTACTGGTAGCAGGGGAGTGTTCCAGGCCGATTGACAGGGCCTTAGGACCCCTAAGGCCAGATATTTCTGAATATGGGGCCTTATCCCATCTTTAGCTTCTTTGCTCAGAGGATATGGTTTAATATTAATTGGGGAGGCTGAGGTTTTTAACTCCACCATTATTGGAGGTTGTTTTATGGCTAGGCCTAACCCAGCAGTTTCTACCCAGGCATCTGGGTAATCTGTTATCCATTTCTGGGATAGCTTGCCTGTTTGATCAGTCATGGGGGGTGTGAAGAGTTGATGTTCATCTTCTACTGACATAGTTAAAGCCATGACTATAGGAGTTTTTACTGAAAGATTTAGAAATTCCATTTGGGGGCCTTCAGGGTTAAAAGTTATTCTGGCCCAGAGCTTGGTGAGCAGATCTCTGCCCATCAATGGGGCCGGGCATTCTGGGATCACTAGGAAGGAGTGATGGACTTTTCCTTTTCCCAGGTCCATGGTCCTCTTAGTTGTCCAAGCCCGATATTTACTGCCGTTAGTCCCTTGAACTAGAGATCTTTTAGTAGATAGAGGGCCCAATGGGTCCTTAAGGGCTGAGTATACTGCCCCTGTATCCACTTCAAAGTTTACTGGGGTCCCCTCCACATCAAAAGTTACCCTGAGCTCAGGGAGGGGATCCGAGCCCTTACTTTCCTAGTCATCCTCCAGAGTTAGAATGGCTGGCTGGCGTGGCTGTTTCTTCCTAGGGCACTATTTGGTACAGTGTCCTTTTTCTCTACAGTAGGCACATTGATCTGAGGCCAGAGGTGGTGGCTTCTGGCGTGGGCCCAGGTATCCCTTTCTGTCTCCCTGTCTCTTAACTACTGGCCTATTTGTTGTTGTGACCAGGACCTTAGTCAATGCCTCAGTCTGTCTTTTGCTTCTTTTATCCTCCCTTTTCTCCCTTTCTTTCTCCCTCCTTTGTTCCTTCTCTTCCTCAGTTTCTCTCTTATAGTATAACTTCTTGGCTTCTCTGACTAAATCTCTCAGAGTCATATCTTGTAATCCATCTAAGCATTGTAACATTCTTTTAATATCCAGGGCAGCTTGCCCAATAAAGGCCATCTTGACAGATGCCTTTTGATCCTCTGCCTGAGGATCAAAAGGAGTATATCTCCTATATGCCTCCATAATTCTCTCCAGAAACATAGAGGGAGATTCATTAGGCCCTTGAATAATCTCTCTTACCTTGGCCAAATTAGTTGGCCATCTAGCGGCTGCTCAGAGACCCACTATTAGAGCCTGGTGATAAGTGGACAGATGCTCCCTACCTTCAAAGGTGTTGGGGTCCCAGTTTGGTCGGTTCAAGGGGAAGTTGGCTTCGATTATGTTGGGAAGTTATGTTGGTCACTCATCTGGTCCGAGGATATTTTTTTTCTAGCTTCCAGGAGGATTCTCTCTCATTCCTCTGTCATGAAGAGAGTGCCTAAGGGTTGCTGGCAGTCATCCCAAGTAGGCTGGTGTGAAAACATCAATGACTCAATCAGACCTGAGAGCCGGGTGGGGTCCTTGGAAAAAGGGGGATTGTTATTTTTCCAGTTATATAGATCTGAAGAGGAGAAAGGCCAATACTGGTAGGCTTGCATTTCTCCACCATGGCCATCCTCTATCATTGGCCCATAAAGACGGAGGGGAAGTATCACGGGGGCTTCAGGGTTTTTAATCATTCGCTGCCAGCGAGTTCCTTTAGCCGGGCCAGCTTCCTCCAGGGGAGGAGGGGCTATGTGTGCCTCGGGGAAGTCATCTGGAGGGTGCTGGGCTGGCTTAACTTCCTCCAATGGTGGAGAGGCTGAGTCAGCAGCAGGAGAATCACTTAGAGGGTGTTGGAGGTTGGGGAACAAAGGCAGGGGATAAGGAAAGGGAGGAGAGTCCAGTAGAGTCAAATCTTGAGACTCGGGGAGAACAGAGGGTGGAGGAGGAGCAGAGGGTTTGAGAGATAGAATCATGGGGGGAGGAGTAGGAGCGGGGACAGGGACAAGAAAAGGCTTCACCCATGGAGGAGATTCACAGAGGTCCTGCCAAGTTAAGATATATGGCTGTTGATCTGGATGGCTATGTGTCCCCGGCTAAAAAACAATATCTTTGACTTTTCAAATTAGTGGGGAGTAGAAAGATCCTTCTGGAGGCCATCCAGCTCCAAAGGTGGGCCATTCTAAGGCACAGAGAGTCTGCCAAGTCCGGCATTTTACTGAAAAAGAAAGATTCTGAGTCCTTAAGTGGACTTCAGTCCAGTGATCAAGGGTCAGTTACTTGAAAATGAAAATGAAAGTTACTTGAAAAAAGACAGGGACAATACAAACGTGACACAAACACAGACACACACAGTAAACGTGTAACACAAGTTCAGAGGCAAAGATTAAAAACAGACAGTGAATTCAACCTGAGAGAAAGAATTGCCGGCAAGAACAGATGGGTTGGAAGCAGAATATACCAGATGAGGGCACTTCCATCCCAGATGAGGGCACTTCCGTCCCTCCCAGAGTCCTTCAAGGCGTCCCTTGAAGAATGTGGCCTGTGGCTTCAGGACACGTCTGTCCACCACCGCCAGGGGGAGCTCACGCTCTCCGCTGGCAAACACACTTTGCCAACCCAAACTGAAAAACCAGAAAGGCTCTGAGAGCTCACGCTCTCCACTGAGCCAAAAACCAAGCTGTGAGCGATCGCAAAGGAAAAACAAGGAGAAGAAGGAGGAGATGAAGAAGAAGAAGAAGAAGAGGCGCCTTACTTACCCCCCAAAGGAGTCTGTTGGGGTCTCCCTGTCCGGCGATGCGCACTTCCCGGGCAATGCACCAAATGTAAGGGACCAGCGAAACATCGGAGGAAGAGACCACCAAGAGACTGTCTCATGCAACAGCAAAAAGGGTTTATTTGGAGACCAGCATGCTGGGGCTCAGGGCTCACTAGAACAAAGAGAGATAGAGCACTGGGAACAGCTTAAGCAGAGCTTATATAGTTTTCTTGGAGAGGGCAGGGAGGGAAGTTCATTGACTGGTCAGGGCGAGTGGGCAGTTTGCCTGCAACCAAGTGAGGGAGTGCATTCTGCAGTTTGGCAGTTGGGGACAGCACATTCTGGGAACAAGATTAGCAAACAGTTCTCAGGATTTCAACAGTATTCAATTAAGCATACAGAAAAACGGAATGACAAGTACCTATTTTATTAACCTTTCACAAGTAGCTAGCACAAACCCTGTTTGATTTCCAGCTTCATTTTCATTCACCCCTATAGGGCAAAAAGAAGAGAAACGAAAATTGAAACTGTTCCTGAGAGAAAACCCTTTTATGTAGGAGGCCCAAACATTTGGAGTATAGTCAAAATAGGAAAAAAGGTGAATCCTGCCCAGTATCACAGAAATTAAAAAAAAAAAACTAACTCTAACCCTAACACCTGGTCTAAACCTAGTCCTAACACTAATTCTAACCCTAAACCTAATCTTTAGAGAAAATTTGATCATAGAAGTTTCAAAATTGGGGAGTCTATTGGGGCAAGCTTACAGATGAATCATGGGCAGTTTCAAAGAAATCTGACAAAATAATTGGGTTAGCTATTTCTGTACATGCATATTTCCCTGTTTTCTCCTAAAGTGTTCTCAGATAAATCCATATTGCATGCTTCAGCTTATTATTCATTACACAAGGAACAAACCGGAGAGTGCCCACAGAGAACTGATTGAGTGTGTGAAGTTTTAAGCAGTTAGCACCAACCTTGTTTGATTTCCAGCTCCATGTCCATTTACCCATGTAGATCAAAATGAAGTGAATCCATAAAATACAAATTGTTCCTGTCAGCAAAGAATTGAACTGAGAAGGCCGAAATCTGGGGAACATAGTAAGGTGGCTAGGTAAAAATGTATCCTGCCCAGTATCAAAGAAATTTGAACAAGACAAACTCTAACCCTAACACTAGACCTAACTGTAACCTAACCTGTTTAGAGTACCTTTGATCATAGAAGTCTCAAAGATAAGGAGCCTAGTGGGGCAAGCTAACAGATGAACCCTGCCCAGTATGAAAGAAATCTGACCAAATGATTGGGGGAAGTAGTTCAGTATATGCATGTTTTCCTGGTGTCTCCTAAAATGCCCTCGCCTAGTGTTATTTTTGCATGCCTCACCTTTGGGATACTTTCACAAGGATAAAACCAGAGTGTCCTCACAGAGAACTGATTGAGAGTGTGAAGTTTCAAGCAGCTAGCCAAAACCTTGTTTGATTTCCAGCTCCATTTCCACTTACCCATATAGGTCAAAATGAAGTGAAATTAAAAAAAAAAATACTGAAATACTGACAGCAAACCAGTGAACCTAGAAGGCCCAAACCAGGATAAGATAGGAAGGCTAGGTAAAAGATAAATCCTGCCTAGTATCAAAGAAATTTGAACAAAAGTACTGTAAACCTAACACTAGATCTATCCTTAATCGTAACCCTACAGCTCACCCTAGCCTGTTTAGAGAACCTTTGATCATAGAAGTCCCAAACTAATGGAGCCTAGTGGGGCAAGATAACTGATGAATCCTTCACAATATCAAAGAAATCTGAGCAAATAATTGGGGGAAGTGTTTCAGTATATGCATATTTCCTTTATTTCTCCAAAAGTGCTCTGAAATAAAGTTGCTTTGCATGTTTCACCTGAGAGCAACAAGGAACAAACCAGAGAGTGCCCACAGAGAATTGATTGTGTGCAGTTTCAAGCAGCTAGCACCAACCCTGTTTGATTTCATGCTCCATTGCTCTTCAACAAAATAGTTCAAAATTAAGTGAAACCTTAAAATACAAACTGTTCCTGACAGCAAACCATTGAACCAAGAAGGCCCAAACCAGAGAACATTTTGAGGCTAGGTAAAATATGAATCTTGCCCATTATCAAAGATACATGACTCTAAACCTAACACTAGGTTTAAACCTAGCCCTTACTCTAAACCTAAAACAAACCCTAATCTGTTTAGAGAACGTTTTATCATAGAAGTCCCAAATTAAGTGCGCCTAGTGGGGCAAGCTAACAGATGAATCTTGTGCAGTATCAAAGAAATCTGACCAAATAATTTGGGGAGGTAGTTCAGTACATGTATATTTCCCTGTTGTCTCAAACAGTACTTTCGGATAAATATGCTTCTGAATGCTTCAGCTTTGGAATAGAATTGCTAATTTTAGGGTTAGAGTTAGGGTTAGGGCTAGGATTATCATTAGGGTTAGGGTTAGGTTTAGTGTAATGGATATGGTTAGATTTAGGTTTAGGGTTAGGGTTAGGGTTAGATTTAAGTCTAGGGTTAAGGTTAGGGCTATGGTTATGTTTAGGTTTATGGTAAGGGTTAGGTTTTGAGCTAGGGTTAGGGTTATAGCGAGTGTTAGGTTTAGGGTTAGGTCTAGGTTTAGTTTTCTGGTTAGGGTTAGGGTTATGGTTAGGGTTAAGGCTAGGGTTACCAATAGGTTTAGGGTTAGGTTTAGTGTATTTTGAAGATTTAGAGTCAGGGTTAGGGCTAGGGTTAAGGTTAGGATTAGGGCTAGGATTAGGGTTAGATTTATGGATATTTCTAGGTTTATATTTATGGTAAGTGTTAGGCTTTGAGCTAGGGTTGGGACTAAGCCTAGGGTTAAGTTAGGACTAGGGCTAGGGTTAGGGTTAGGGTTATGCTTAGGGCTAGGTTAAGGCCTAGGATTAGCTCTAGGTTTTGTGTTGGGTTTAGGCCTAGGCTTAGGGCTGTGGGTAATGTAAGAACTAGGGATATGAGTAGGGCTAGTTTTAGGGTTAAAGTTATGGCTAGGTCTAATGTTAGGTTTATATTTTCAGTTAGGCTCAGGATTAGAGGTAGGGTTAATGTTAAAGGCTGGTCAGTGTTCAGGTTAGAGTTAGAGTTAGAGTTAGGGTTATAGCCAGAATTAGGACTAGGTTTAGGTCTAGGGGTAGGGGTAGTGTTTGGGTTAGGGTAAGGGTTATTGTTAGGGCTAGGACTAGGTTTTTGTTTAGGTCTAGGGCTAAGGCTAGATTTAGAATTAGATTTAGGTCTAAGGCTAGTGGTAGAGTTAGGTTTAGGAATAAGTTTATCGGTAGTGCCAGTGTTAGAGTTTGGTCTAAGGTTAGGGTCAGGTTTAGACCTAAGTTTAATGTTAGGGTCAGAATAATGGTCAGGGTTAGCATTAGAGTTTGGGATAGGATTAGAGCTAAAATGAGGGCTAGATTTAGAACTATTAATGGGCTTAGTATTTTGGTTAGCCTAAGGATTAGGGATAGGTCTAGGGTTACCATGAGGGTTAGGGTTTTACTTTGGGTAAGGAATAAGGTTAGAGCTAGGGTTAGGGTTAGAGTTAGTGTTAGGGTTAAAGCTAGGTGTAGAGCTTGGATTACTGCTTGATTTGTTGTAGGGTTAGGGCTAGGGTTGGGGCATTGGCTAATTTTAGAACTAGGGTTACAATTAGGGTTAGTTTTAGGGTTAGGGGTAGGGGTAGGTCTAGTGTTAGGGTTAGCTTTAAGGTTAGGGTGATATTTAGAGCTAGGGTTAATGTTAGGATATGAGTCATGGTCAGGGTTAGGGTTCGGACTCGAATTAGCGATAGGGTTACTGTTAGGCTTTTCTTTAGGGTTAGGATGGGGTCTAGAGCTAGGGTAAGCTTTAGGATACGAGTCTGTGTCAGGGTTACTTTTAAGGTTAGGGTTAGGAGTCGAATTTAGGGCTAGGGTTAGGTCTAGATGTAGTGTTACTGTGTCTTAAGTTAATGTTTAGGGTTAGGGCTATTGCTTGGTTTTGTGTTACTGCTAGGGTTAGGGTTAGTGCTAATTTTATGATTAGTGTTAGGGTTAGGGCTAGTGTTAGTGTTAGGCTTAAGCTTAGGTTCAGGGTTAGATTTAGATTTAGGGTTATATCTAGGTTTAGGGTTAGGACTGAGGATAGGGCCAGGGTTAGGGCTAGGGTCAAATTATAGTATGTAATAGGATTAGAACTAGGGATAGAGCTGGTGTGAGTTAGAGTTAGTCTTAGGGCTTGGGTTAGGGAAATGGATAAATTAGGGCTAGGATTAGGTCTATGGTTACTGTTCAGCTTAAATATAGAGTAGGGTCTTAGTATTAAATTTAAGTAAAGAGAGAATGCTATAGCTAGGTTTAGAGGTAGGGTGATATTTAGAATTGGGTTGGAGCTTGGGTTACGGTTATGGTTATGATTAAGGATAGGTTTAGTGCTGGGATGAGGGCTAATGTTTGTTTTAGGGTTAGGGCTAGGTTTTGGGGTACGGCTAATTTCAGGTCTCGAATTATGTTTAAAGATAATTTTATGTTTAGGATTATGGCTACGTCTAGTGTAAGGGTTAGATTTAGGGGTAGGGTCAGGATTAGGGCTAGGGGTATTTTTATGGACAAGGTCTGGGTTAAGGTTTGGAATAGGTTAAGGTCTAAAGTTAGGGATTGAATTAGCGTTAGGGTTAGGGTTAGAGTAATGATAGGGTTAGTATTTGGGCCCAGGTTAGGTTTAGGGTTATGGATAAAAATAAGATTAGAGATAGCTTTAGGTTCAGACCTAGGGTTAGCATTAGGGTTAGGGTTATGTTTATGGTAATGTATAGGGTTAAACTAGGGTTGGGGCTAGGGTTATGGTTATGATTAGGGCTAGGGTTATGATTGGGGCTTGGTTTAGGTTTAAAGCTCAGGATAGGGCTCAGATTATGGCTAGGATTCAGGTTAATTTAGTGCTATGGTTAAGGTTATGGCTAATGTAAGTACTAGAGTTACATTTGGGGCTGATTTTAGGATTAAGGTTAGGGCTAGGTTGAGTGTTAGGGTTAGGTTTAAGGTCAGGGTGATGTTTAGAGCTGGGGTTAATATTAGTGTCAGAGTCAGGGTCAGAGTTAGTTTTAGGGTTCGGCTTAAAACTCTAATTAGGTCTAGGGTTAGGGGTAGGTGTATGGTTAGGGTTTCATTTAGTTTAAGGATTAGTGTTAGAGGTATGGCTCAGTTTTGTTTTAGGCTATGGCCAGGGTTAGGGCTAGTTTTAAGATGAGTTTTAGGCTTAGGGCTAGTGTATGGGTTAGGCTTAGGCTTCAGATTAGGGTTAGATTTAGAGATAGGTGTTGATCTATGGTTAGTGCTAGGGCTAAGGATAGGGCAAGGGTTAGGACAATGGTTAGGGCTAGGGTTATGTTTATGGTAAGGAATAGGGTTAGAACTAGTGATAGGGCTAGTGTGAGAGAGTTCGTCTTATGGCTAGGTTTAGGGTTATAGTTAGGGATAGGGCTAAATTAGGGCTAGGGTTAGTGTTAGGTTTAGGCCTAGGTTTAGGGTTAGAGTTAAGGTTACATTTAGTTTAAAGGAATGGGTTATAGCAAGATTGAGGGCTTGGCGAGGGTTAGTATTAGGGTTAGGGCCAGGGTTAGGGTTAAGGTTATGATAAAGGCTAGGGTTTAGGGCTAGGTTGAGGGCTAGTGTTTGTATAAGGTTAAGGGCTAGTATTAGGTCTAGGTCTAATGTCAGGTATAGGGTTACAATTAGGGATACATTTAGTGTTAGGTTTATGGCTTGGTCCAGTGTAAGGGTTAGGTTTAGTGTAATGGTCAGTTTTAAAGCTAAGGATATTATTAGGGTCAGAATCAAGGTTAGGGTTTGGGTTAGGATAGGGTTTAAGTTTAGGGATCAAATCAGCATTAGATTTAGGGTTAGGGTAATGGCAGGGTTAGGTTTAAGGTTTAGTTGTGGTTTAGTGTAATGGGTTAGGTTAGGGTTAGGCCTATGTTTAGCACAAGGGTTAGGGTTATCATTAGGGTATTGGATAGAGTTAGACCTAAGTTTAGGGCTAGGGTTATGTATAGAATTAGGGATTTTGTTTGGGTTAGTGTTAGGTTTAAGTTAAGGGTTAAAGCTAGGATAAGGACTCTGATTAAGGCTAGGTTTTGGGTTAGGTTAGGGCTAGGGTTAGGACCATGGCTAATGCACAAAGTAAGGTTATGACTAGCGCTAGTTATGAAGTTAGGGTTAAGGCTAGGTCTAGTGTTAGGGTTAGATTTAAGGTTACAATGATTTTAGAGCTAGGTTTAGTGTTAGGCTCAGAGTCAGGGTCAGGGTTAGTTTTCAGGTTAGGACTAGAATTAGGGATAGGTTTATGGATAGGGTTAGGGCTAGGTATAAGGTTAGGGTTTGGTTTAGGTTAAGGGTTAAGATTAGGGCTATAACTCGGTTTTGTTTTAGGGCTAGGGCTAGGGTTAGGGCTAAGATTAGGTCTAGGTTTAGGGTAATGGTAAGGAAAAAGTTTAGTACTACCCTATAGGTCTAAGGTAAGAGTTATAGTTAGTCTTAGGGCTAGGGTTATGTTTAGTGTTAGGGATAGGGCTAAGTTAAGTCTGGGATTAGGGCAAGTGTTAATGTTAGAGTTAGGCCTAGGGTTAGGGCTAGGTTTAGTGTTAGTGTTTGGATTAGAGTTAGGTTTAGGGTAAGGGATGTGTTTATACCTAGTTTTAGGGATAGGGTGAGGGTTAGAATTAGGGTTAGGGTTAGGGTTATGATGAAGGCAAGGATTATGTCTAGGATGTGGGTTAAGGTTTGTGTTAGGGTTAGGACTAGGATTAGAGCTAGGGCTAATGTCAGGTTTAGGGTTAGAGTTAGGGATAGCATTAGGGTTAGGTTTATATCTAGGTCTATTGTAAGGGTTAGGTTTATGGTTAGGGTCAGGTTTAGAGCTAGGGGTATTATTAGGGTCAGGGTTAGGGTTAAGGTTAGGTTATGGTTTATGTTTAGGGCTTGAATTAACATTAGGTTTAGTGATAGCTTAACAATAGTTTTAGGTTTAGGGTTCAAGTTAGCTGTAGGGTAATGGATAGGGTTAGGGATGGGCATAGGATTAGGGTTTGGCCTAGGGTTAGCATAAGGGTTAGGGTTATCCTTGGGGTAATGAAAAAGGTTAGAGCTAAGGTTAGGGCTAGTGTTATGCTTAGGATTGGATCTAAGGTTAGGCTTAGGCTTAGGTTTAGGGCTATGCTTAGCGTTAGGGTTAGCTTTAGAGTTAAAAATAGGGTAGGGATTGGATTAGAGCTAGGTTTTTCAATAGGTTAGGGCTATGGCTAAATTAAGAACTTGTTATGATTAGGGCTACTTTTAGGGTTAATGTTAGTGCTAGGTATAGTTTCAGGGTTAGGGTGATGTTTAGAGCTAGGGATAATGTCAGGGTCAGTGTTCAGATTAGGATTATGGTTAGAATTAAAGCCAGAATTAGGACTAGGATTAGGTCTAGGGGAAGAGTTAGTGTTTGGCTTAGGCTAAGGGTTATTATTAGGGCAAGGTCTAGGTTTTTCTTTAGGTCTAGGGCTAGAGTTATGGCTAGATTTAGGATTAGGTTTAGGTCTAGGGCTAGTGTTAGAGTTTGGTTTAGGGTTAGGTTCAGGTTTAGACCTACAATTATTGTTAGGGTCAGAATAAGATTCAGGGTTAGGGTTAGGGTTTGGGTTATGGTTAGAGCTAGAATGAGGGCTAGAGTTAGGACTAGTAATAGGATTAATGTTTGGGTTAGGTTAAGGATTAGGGTTAGAATTAGGATTAGAATTAGTGTTAGGGTTTGGCTTAGGGTAAGGGATAGAGTTAGAGCTAGGGTTAGGGCTATGGTTAGGGTGAAAGCTAGGTTTAGAGCTAAGATTAGGGCTAATTTTTGTGTTAGGATTAGGGCTTGGGTTAGAGTAACAGCTAATGTAAGAACTAGGGTTACAATTAGGGTTAATTTTAGGGTTATGGTTAGGAGTTAGACCTCTAGTGTTAGGATTATGTTTAAGGCTAGGGTGATATTTAGAATTAGTGTTAGTGTTAGGTTAGTAGTCAGGGTCAGGGTTAGTTTTAAGGTTAAGGTTAGGACTCAAATTATGGCTAGGGTTACTTTAAGTGTTTGGTTTAAGGTTAGGATGGTGTTTAGAGCTAGGGTGAGTGTTAGGATATGAGTCAGAGTCAGGGTTAGTATTCAGGTTAAGGTTGGACTCGAATTAGGGCTAGGCTTAGGTCTAGGTGTAGTATTAGAATTTGGTTTAAGTTAAGGTTTAGTATTAGGTCTATTGCTTGGTTTTGATTTACTGCTAGGGTCAGGGTTAGGGCTAGTTTGACGAGTAGCGTTAGTGTTAAGGCTAGTGTTTATGTTAGGTTTAGGCTTAGGGTTAGTGTTAGATTTAGAGTTAGGGATAGATCTAGGGTTATGGCTAGGAATAAGGACAGGGCAAGGTTTATGGCTAGGGTTAGAGCTAGGGTTAGAGTTACAGTAATGGATAGGGTTAGAACTAGGGATAGGGCTAGTGTGAAAGTTAGAGTTAGTCTTAGGGCTAGGGTTAGGGTTAGGGATAGGGTTAAATTAGGGCTAGAATTAGGGCTAGGGTTATTGTTCAGCCTAGGCCTAGCATTAGGTTTAGGGTTAGGGTTAAGTTTAGGGTAAGGATTGGCATTATAGCTAGGTTTAGAGGTTGGGTGAGGGTTAGAATTAGGGTTAGGCCTATGGTTAGGGTTAGGGTTATGATTAAGGCTGGTTTTAGGGTTAGGATGAGGGCTAGGATTTGTTTTAGGGTAGGGCTAGGATTAGGGCTAGGACGAATATCAGGTCTAGAGTTATGGTTAAAGATAGAATTATGGTTATGTTTAAGGATACAGGTAGTGTAAGGGTTATGTTTAATTTTAGGTCAGGTTTAGAGCTAGGGGTATTATTGCGGTCAGGGCCTTGGTTAGGGTTTGGGATAGGCTATGGTTTAAATTTAGGGCTTGAATTAGCATTATGTTAGGGTTAGGGTAATGATAGGTGAGGTTTAGGGTTTAGGTTTTGTTGAGGGTAATGGATAGGGTTAGGATTAGGGATAGGGTTAGGTTTAGGCCTAAGGTTAGCATTAGTGTTAGGGTTATAGTTATGGTGATAGATAGGGTTAGAGCTAGGGTTAGGGCTAGGGTTATGGTTCTGATTAGGACTAGGATTAGGGTTACTGTTAGGGTTAAAGCTTGGCTTAGGTCTTGAATTAGGGCTAGGTTCTGTGTTAAGTTAGTGCTGGGGTTAGGGTTACGGCTACTGTAAGTACCAGGGTTACATTTAAAGCTAAATTTAGGTTTAAGGTTGGGGCTAGGTCTAGTGTTAGGTTTAGGTTTAGGGTTAGGGTGACATTTAGAGGTAGAGTTAGTGTTATGGTCGGATTCAGTGTCAGGGTTAGTTTTGGGTTCAGCTTAAAACTCAAATTAGGGCTAAGTTTAGGGTTAGGCTTAGGGTTTGGTTTAAGTTAAGGGTTAGGTTTAGTGCTGTATCTGGGATTAGTTTTAGGGCTAGGGCTAGGATTAGGGCTAGTTTTAGGATTAGCATTAAGGTTAGGCTAGTTTTAGGTTTAGGTTTAGGCTTAGGGTTAAAGTTAGATTTAGAGTTAGAGTTAGATCTGGGTTAGGGCTAGGGCTAAGGATGGGGCTAGGGTTAGGGCTAGGATTATTGTTCCAGTAAGTTATAGGTTTAGAACTAGGGATGGGGCAAGAGTGAGAGTTAGAGTTAGTCTTAGGGCTAGGGTTAGGGCTAAGTTTAGGGATAGGTGTAAATTAAGGTTAAGCTTAGGGCTAGGGTTAGGGCTAAGATTAGGGCTAGGATTAGTGTTAGGGTTAGGCCTAAGATTAGGGTTAGGGTTAGGATTAAGGCTAGGTTTAGGGCTAGGATAAGCCCTGGGGTTTGTGTTAGGGTTAGAGCTAGGATTTGGGCTAGTGCTAATGTCAGGTCTAAGGTTAGAGTTGGGGATAGATTTAGAATGTTTTATGGATAGGTCTAGTGTAATGGTTAGGTTTAGGGTTATAGTTTGTTTGAGGTTAGGGTTTAGTGTTAGGGCTCTAATTAGCTTTAGGATCAGGGTTAGGGTAATAATAGGTTTTTGTTAAGGCTTCAGTTTAGGTTTAGAGTAATTGATAAGGTTAGGGTTAGCAATAGGTCTAGAGTTAGCATTAGGGTCAGGGTTATGGTTAGGATAATGGATATGGTTAGAGCTAAGCTTAGGGCTAGGTTTATGGTTAGAAATAAGTCTTGAGTTAGGGTTAGGGTTAAGGTTAGATCCAGGGTTAGGGTTAGGTTTATGTTTAGTGAAAGAGTTGTATTTTGAGCTTGGTTTAGGGCTAGGGCGAGGGTTAGGTTTAGGGTTAGGTCTAGGGATAAGATTACAGTATGGTTATGTTTAGGGTTAGGATTAGGGCTATGGTCATCTTTAGGGGTAGTGTTAGTGTTAGGGTAATGGATAAGATTAGATGTAGGTTTAGGTTAATGGTTAGAGTTAGATTGAGGTTTAGGCTTATGGTTAGGGCTATGGTTATGGTTAGGTTTATGATAAGCGATAGGTTTTGAGCTAGGGTTAGGTCTATGGTGAGGGTGAGGTTTAGGGTTAGGTCTAGGATTAGTTTTTTGGTTAGGTTTAGGTTTAGGGTTAGGCCTAGGGTTATCAATAGAGTTAGGGTTCTGTTTAGGGTAATGGGTATCTTTAGAGCTAGGTTTAGTGCTAGAGTTAAGGTTAGGATTAGGGCTAGGTTTAGAGTTAGATTTAGGGATAGGTGTAGGTTTATATTTAGGGTAAGGGTTATGTTTTGAGCCAGGGTTAAAACTAAGGCGAGGATTAGGGTAGGGTTTTGGCTACGGTTTGTGTTAGGTTTACGCCTAAGGCTAGGTTAAGGCCTAGGATAAGATATAGGTTTTGTGTTAGGTTTAGGCCTAGGGTTAAGGCTATGGGTAATATAAGAGCTAGGGTTATGATTAGGGCTAGTATTAGGGTTAGAGTTATGGCTAGGTCTAGTGTTAGGTTTAGATGATGGTTAGGCTCAGGTTTAGAGATAGGTTTACTGTTAAAGGCACGGTCAGTGTTCAGGTTAGAGTTAGGGTTAGGGTGAAAGCCATAATTAGGACAAGGTTAGGTTTAGGGGTAGGGTTAGTGTTTGTTTTAGGTTAAGGGTTATTGTTAGGGCTAGGACTAAGTTTTGTTTAGGTCTAGGGCTAGAGTTATTGCTAGATTTAGGATATGGTTTAGGTTTAGGGCTAGTGTTAGGGTAAGGTTTAGGTATAAGGTTACTTACTATAAGGCTTGTTTCAGGGTTCGGTTTAAGGTTAGGTTCAGGTTTAGACCTATAATTAGTGTTAGTGTCAGAATAAGGGTGAAGGATAGGGTTAGGTTTGGGGTTAGAATTAGATCTAGAATGAGTGCTTGTGTTAGGACTAGAAATAGGGTTAGTCTAAGGATTAGGATTAGGACTCGGGTTAGCATTATGGATAGGGTTTGGCTTAGGGTAAGGGATACGGTTAGGGCTAGAGTTAGGGTTAGGTTTAGGACTAGGGTTAGGGTTAGTGTTAAATCTAATGTTAGGGCTCAGATGAGGGCTATTTTGTGTTAGGGTTAAGGCTAGAGTTAGGGCTAAGGCCAATGTAAGAACTATGTTTATGATTAGGGTTAGTTTTAGGGATGGGATTTGGGCTGGTCTAGTGTCAGCATTAGCTTTAGGGTTAGGGCCATATTTAGAGCTATGATTAGTTTTAGGCCTAGGACTTGAATTAGAGATAGGGTTATTGCTAGTTGTAGGATTAGGGTTTGGTTTAGGTTAAGGTTTTTGTTAGAGCAATGGCTCAGTTTTGTTTTAGGGCTAGGACTAGGGTTAGGGCTAGTTTTAGGATTAGCAATGGTATTAGGGCTAGTGGTAGGGTGAGGTTTAGGCTTAAATTTAGGGTTAGATTTAGAATTATGGTTAGATCTAGGGTGAGGGCTATGGCTACAATGAGGTTAGGGCTAAGGTAACGGATAGGGTTAGATATAAAAATAGGGCTAGGGTGAGAGTGAGTTAGTCTTAGGACTAGGGTTAGGGGTAGGGTTAGGGTTTGGGCTAAATTAGGGCTAGGATTAGCGTTAGAGTTAGTGTTAGTGTTAGGCCTATGGTTAAGGCTAGGGTTAGGGTTTGTGTAATTGTTAGAGTTAGGGTTAGTTTTAGGGGATGTGATGGGCTTATAGTTAGGTTCAGGGCTCGGTTGAAGGTTAAAATTAGGGATAGAGCCAGGGTGAGGGTTTGGATTAGGATTAAGGCTAGGTTTAGGGCTAGGATGAGGGCTAGGTTTTGTGTTAGGGTAAGAGCTAGAATTAGGGCTAGGACTAATGTCAGGTCTAGGTTCATGGTTAGGGTTAGGTTTATGGCTAGGTCTAGTGTAAGGGTTGGGTTTAGGGTAAGGGTCAGGTTTAGAGCTAGGTATATTATTAGGGTCAAATTTCAGGTTAGGGTTTACTTTAAGTTAAGGATTAGTGTTAGGGCTCAAATTAGCATTAGGGATAGGGTTAGAGTAATGAATAGGATTAGTTTTGGGGTTCAGGTTAGGTATAGAGTAATGTATAGGGTTAGTTTTAGGGTTAGTGCTAGGTTTAGCCTAGGGTTAGCATTTGGGATAGGCTTATGTGTAGGGTAATGGATAGAGTTAGTGCTAGTGTTAGGGATTGGATTAAAGTTAGGATTAGGACTAGGGTTAGGGTTAGGCCTAGGGTTAGTGTTAGGGTTAGGTTTAGGTTAAGTGTTTATGGTTAGGGCTAGGGTGAGGTTTAGGGTTACAGTCAGGGCTATAGTTAGAATTAGGGTTAGAGTTAGGGCTAGGGTTAGCATTATTGTTAGCTTTATATTTAAGGTAATGGATAGATTTTGAGGTAGGATTTGTGCTATGGTTACAGTTAAGATTAGGGCAAGGGTTAGGGTTAGGGTTAGGGTTACATTTAGGGTAAGAGTTTGATCTAAGTTTAGGGCTAGGCAAGTGTGAGGGTTAGGGCTAGGGCTAAGGTTAGGATTAGGCTTATAGCTAGTTTTAGTGCTACATTTAGGGCTAGGTTTTGGGAGGAGGTTTATGGCTAGTGTTAGGACTATGGGTAATATAAGAACTAGGATTATGGTTATGGCTAGTTTTCAGGTTAGGGTTATGGATAGGTCTAGTGTTCGGGTATGTTTTTGGTTAGGATAAGGTATAGAGCTAGGGTTTGTGTTAGGGTAAGGGTCAGTGTTCAGGTTACATTGGAATTACGGTTAGGAGCACAATTTTACTCAGGTTAGTTCTAGGGGTATTGTTAGTCATTGTGTTAGACTAATGGTTATTGTTAGTGCTGGAGCTAGGTTTATGTTTAGGGCTATGGCTCGATTTATGGCTATATTTAGGATTAAGTTTAGGTCTAGTGTTAATGTTATGGTTAGGTTTAGGTATAGGTTTACCCATAGGGCTAGTGTTAGTGTTTGGTTTAGGGTTAGGGTCAGGCTTAGACCTAGGGTTAGTGTTAGGGTCAGAATAAGGTTCAGGGATAGGCTTAGGGTTTGGGTTAGGGTTAGAGATAGAATGAGGCCTAGGGTTAGGACTAGTAATAGAGTTAGGGTTTGGGTTAGGCTAAGGATTAGGTTTAGGACTAGGGTAGCATTAGGATGAGGGTTGGCATAGGGTAAGGGATAGGGTTAGAGCTAGGGTTAGGGTTAGGGTTAAAGCTAGGGTTAGGATTCAGATTAAGGCTAGGTTTTGTGTTAGGGTTAGGGCTCTTGCTAATGTAAGACCTGGCATTATGATTAGGGCTAGTTTTAGGATTAAGGTTAGGGCTAGGTTTAGTGTTCGGGTTAGGTTTAGGGTAAAGGTGATGTTTAGAGCTAAGGTTAGTTTTAGGATCAGTGTCAGGGTCATTCTTAGTTGTATGGTTAGGTTTAGGACTCAAAGTAGGGCTAGGGTAATGGCTAGGCAAAGTGTTAGGTTTTGGTTTAGGTTAAAGTTTAGGATTAGATTAGAGCTGTAGCTCAGTTTTGCTTGAATGCTATGGCTATGGTGAGGGATAGTTTTCAAATTAGCATTAGGATTAGGGCTAGTGTTAGGGTGAGGTTTAGGTTTTAGGTTAGGTTTAGACTTAGAGTGAGGGTTAGATCTCGGTTTAGGGCTAGGGCTAATTTTGGGACTAGGGTTAGGGCTAGGCTTTGGGTCATGGTAAGGGATAATGTTAGAACTAGGGCTAGGCCTAGGGCAAGAGTTAGAGTTAGTCTTAGGGCTAGGGATATGATTAGATTTAGGGTTAGGGCTAAATTAGGTCTAGGATTAGAGCTAGGTTTAGTATTAGGGCTAGGCCTTGGTTTAGGGCTAGGGTTAGAATTCAGGTTAGGGTATGGTATAATATTATAGGTAGGTTAAGGGCTAGGGTGAGGCT
Source organism: Marmota monax (assembly GCF_021218885.2). Lineage (NCBI taxonomy): Eukaryota > Metazoa > Chordata > Mammalia > Rodentia > Sciuridae > Marmota > Marmota monax. Next base: position 17,364 of record NW_026695163.1, on the reverse strand, counting down.
TCACTTTAGGGTTAGGCCAAGTGATAGGGTTAGGGTTCGGATTAAGGCTAGGTTTTGGGCCATGATTAAGTTTTTGTTTGTTTGTTTGTTTGTTTTGTTTTGTTTTGTTTTGTTTAAGCATAAGGGCTAACATTAGGGTTAGGACTAATCTTAGGTCTAGGGTTACGGTTAGGGATAGTTTCAGGACTAGATTTATGGCTATGTATAGTGTAAAGTTTAGGTTGAAGGTTAGGGTCACTTTTGGAGATAGGGGTATTATTAGGGTCAGAGTAACGGTTATGGTTTGTTTGGGTTAAGGTTTAGGGTTAGGGCTCAAATTAGGTTAGGATTATGTTTAGGGTTAGGTTAATGGATATGGTTAGGTTTAGGGTTAAGGTTAGGTTTATGGTAATGAATAGAGTTTGGGTTATTGATAGAGTTAGGGTTATCTTAGGATTAGTATTAGGGTTAGGGTTAGGGTTAAGGTAATTGAGAGGATTAGAGCTAGAGTTAGGGCTTGGGTTATGGTTAGGATTAAGGCTAGGGTTAGGATTAGGTTTAGAGTTAGGTTAGGGTTAAAGCTGGTGTTGGGGTTAGGGTTAGGGCTAGGTTTTAGGTTATGTTAGGGTTAGGGTAGGGCTATGGCTAATATAAGAACTACGGTTACGATTAGGGCTAGTTTTAGGGTTAGAGTTAGGGCTAGGACTAGTGTTAGGGTTAGGTTATGATTAGAGTGATGATTTGAAATAGGGTTAGTGTTAGGGTCAGAGTCAATGTCAGTTTAGTTTTAGGGTTAGGGATAACACTAGAAATAAGGCTAGAGTTATTGGTAGGTGTAGAGTTAGGTTTTGTGTTAGGGTTAGGGCAAGAATTAGGGCTAGGTCTAATGTCTGGTCTGAGGTTACAGTTAGGTTAGTGTTAGGGTTAGGGCTAGGGCTCAGTTTTGTTTTAGAGTTACAGCTAGATTTAGAACCAGTTTTAGGATTAGCGATAGTGTTAGGGCTAGTGGTAGGGTGAGGTTCAGGCTTAGGTTTAGGGTTATATTTAGAGTTATGTTTAGATCTAGGGTTAGGACTTGGGCTAAGTTTAGGGGTTAGGTTAGGGCTAGTGTTAGGGTTATGGTAACAGATAGAGTTAGTACCAGAAATAGGTCTAGGGCAAGACCTAGAGTTAGTCTTAGGGGTAGGGTTAGAGTTAGGGTTACGATTAGCCCTAAATTAGGGCTAGGATTAGAGCTAGGGTTAGTGTTAGTGTTAGGGTTAGGGTTAGCATTAGTGTTATTGTTGGATTAGGATTAGGGTTAGGGTTAGGGGAAGGGATGTGGTTATAACTAGGTTCAGAACTAGGGCGAGGGTTGAAATTAGGAATTGGGGTAGGGTTAGGTTTCAGGTTAGGATGAAGGCCAGGTTTAGGGCTAGGCTGAGGGCTTGGGTTTGTGTTAGGTTTAGGGCGAGAATTAGGTCTATGGCTAATGTCAGTTCAGGTTACACTTAGGGATAGTGTTGAGGTTAGGTTGGTAGTTAGGTATATTGTAAGGGTTAGGTTTCGGGAAAGGGTCCGGTTTAAAGCTAGGTGTATTGTTAGGGTAAGTGTCTTGTTTAGGGTTTGGTTTAGGTTATGGTTTAGGTTTAGGGCTTGATTTAGCATTAGGTTTAGGGATTGGGTTAGAGTAACTAATATGGTTAGGTTTAGTGTTCAGGTTAGTTTTAGGAAATAGATAGCGTTAGTGTTAAAGATAGGTTTAGAGTTAGGCCTAGGGTTAGCATTTGGATTAGGCTTATGTTTAGGTTAATGGATAGGTTTAAAGCTAGGGTTATGGTTAGGATTAGGGCTAGGGTTAGGGTTAGGGTTAAGCCTAGGTTTAGTGTTATGGTTAGGTTTAAGGTAAGTGTTAGGGTTTGAGCTATGTTTAGGGCTAGGGCAATGGTTAGGGTTAATGTGAAATCTAGGTTTAGGGCTGGGTTAAGTTTAGAGCTAAGTTTATCATTAGGCTTAGATTATGTTTAGAGTAATGGATAGAGTTAGAACCAGGGTTTGGCCTTGGTTATGGTTAGGATAAAGACTAGGGTTAGGGTTTGGTTTAGGGTTAAGGTTAGGTCTAGATTATATTTGGGCAAGGGATAGGGTTTTAGCTAGGATTAGCATCAAGACAGGGTTAGGTTTAGGGTTAGGTCTAGGGCTAGGGTTCAGGTTACGCTTAGAACTAGGTTTTGTGTGAGGTTTGGGGCTAACATTAGGGCTATATGTAATGTGAGGCCTAGAGTTAGGGTTATGGCTAGGTTTATTGTTAGGGTTATGGCTAGATTTTGGGTTAGCATAAAATTTAGAGCTAGGATTTGTGTTATAGAAAGGGACAGTGTTTGGGTTAAGGTTATGGCCAGAATTAGACTAGGCTTAGGTCTAGAGGTAGAGGTACTGTTTTGGTTAGTTTAAGGGTTATTGTGAGGGCTAAGGCTAGGTTTTTGTTTAGGTCTAGAGCTAAACTTAAGGGTAGATTTTGAATTAGGTTTAGATCTAGGGATAATGGTAGGTTTAGGTTTAGGCATATGTTTACCAGTAGGGCTAGTGTTAGGGTTTGGTTTAGGGTTACGGTCAGGTTTAGACCTCTGGTTTGTGTTACGGTCAGAATAAGGGTCAGGGTTAGGTTCAGGGTTTTGGATAGGGTTAGAGCTAGAATTAAATCTAGTGTTAGGACTATTAATAGGGTTAATATTTGTTCAGCCTAAGAATTAGGAATAGGTCAAGGGTTACCATTAAGGTGAGGGTTTTGCTTAGGGTAAGAGATAGGGTTAGACGTAGGTTTAGGGTGAGGGTTAGGGTTATGGTTAGAGTTAAAGCTAGGTTTAGGGCTCAGATTAGGGCTAGTTTTTGTGTGAGATTTAAGGCTAGGGTTAGGGCAATGACAAATATAAGAACTAGGGTTACAATTAGGGTTAGTTTTAGGGTTAGGTTAGGGATAGGTCAGTGTTAGCTTTAAGTTTAAAGTTAGATTGATATTTATAGCTAGAGATAGTGTTAGGATATGAGTCAGGTCAGGGTTAGTTTGACAGTTAGGGTTAAGACTCGAATTACGGCTAGGGTTACTCTTAGGGTTTGGTGTAAGTTTAGGGTGCTGTTTAGAGCTAGGGTGAGTGTTAGGATATGAGTCCGGTTCTGGGTTATTTTTAAGGTTAGGATTATGTCTTGAATTAAGGCTAGGGTTAGTTCTAGGTGTAGTTCTAGTGTTTGGTTTAAGTTATGGTTTAGTGTTAGGCCTGTTGCTCAGTTTTGTTTTAGTGCTATGGTAAGGGTTAGGGCTAGTTTTATGATTAGCTTTAGTATTAGGGCTAGGGTTATGGTTTGGGTTACGATTAAGGCTAGGTTTAACACTAGGATTAGGGATAGGTTTTGTGTTAGCTTTAGGGCAAGAATTAGGGTTATGGCTCATGTCAGGTCTAGGTTTACATTTAGGGAGAGTGTAGGGGTTAGGTTTATGGCTAGGTCTACTTTAAGTGTTGCATTTAGGGGAAGGGTCAGGTTTAGAGCTAGGTGTATTATTAGGGTCATGGTCAGGCTTCGGGTTTGGGTTAGGATAAGGTTTAGGTTTAGGGCTCAAATTAGCATTAATGTTAGAGTTAGGGTTAGGGTAATGGATAGGGTAAGGATTAGGGTAAGGGTAATGGGTAGGGTTAGAGCTAGAGTTACGGCTAGGGTTAAGGTTAGGATTAGGGCTAGGGTTAAGTTTAGGGTTAGGTTTAGGCCAAGGGTTAGTGTTAGCATTAGGTTATATTTAAGGATTTGGGATTGAGCTAAGATTTGCACTAGGACAAGGTTTAGGGTTAAAGTCAGATTTAGGGTTAGGGCTAGGTTTAGCATTAGGATTATGGTTATGGTTAGGGTAATGTATAGAGATAGAAGTAGGCTTTGGCTTATGGTTATGGCTAGTTTTAGCGTTAGTGATATGGCTAGGCCTAGGTAAGGGTTAGGTTTTCTATTAGAAAAAGGTTTCGAGCTAGGGTTTGTGTTAGGGTAAGGGTTAGTGTTTTGGTTAGGGTTAGGTTTATGATTAGATCCAGCATTAGGACTAGGGTTAGGTATAGGGGTAGAGTTAGTGTTTCGGTTACGATAAGGGTTGTTGTTAGGGCTTTGGGCTAGGTTTTTGTTTAGGGCTATGGCTAGAGTTATCACTAGATGAAGGATTAGGTGTAGATCTAGGTCTAGTGTTAGGGTAAGGTATAGGTATAGGGTTACAGGTAGCACCAATGTTAGGGGTCAGTTGGGTTAGGATCAAGTTTAGACCTATGGTTAGTATTAGGGTCAGAATAAGGGTCAGGGTTAGATTTAGGGTTTTGGATAGGGATAGAGCTAGATTGAGAGCTAGTGTTTGGACTAGCAATCGAGTTAAGTTTTGGGTTAGGCTAGGGATGAGGTTAAAACTAGGTAGCTTTAGGGTTAGAGTTTGGCTTAGGGTATGGGACAGAGATAGTGCTAGGGTTAGGGCTAAGTTTAGGGCTAGGCTTAGGGTCAGGGTTAGGGGTAAGGCTAGGGTTAGAGTTAAAGGAAGTGTTAGGGCTCAGATTAGGGCTAGGTTTGGTGTTATCTTTAGGTCTATGGCTAATGTAAGAACTAGGGTTACAATTGTGGCTAGTTTTAGGGTTATTGTTACGTCTAGGTCTAGTATTAGGTTAGCTTTAGGGTTAGGGTTATGTTTAGGATAATGGATAGGTTAGGGTTAGGGAATGTGTTAGGGTGAGGCTGAGGATTAGAATTGGGGTTAGGGTTCGGGTTAGAGTATTGGATAGGGTTAGATCTAGGGTTAGGTCTAGGGTTTTTGTTAGGGTTAGGTTTAGGTTTAGCGTAAGGAATTAAGTTAGGATTAGGTTTAGGGTAAGTGTTAGATCTACATTTAGGGTTAGAGATGGGGGTAAAGCTAGTGTTTGGGCTCAGATTAGGGCTAGGTTTTGGGTTTTGATAGGGCTAGTGTTAGTGATATGGCTAATGTAAGAACTAGGGTCATGATTGGGGCTAATTTTAGGGTTACAATTAGGAGTAAGTCTAGTTTTAGGATTAGGTTTAAGTTTAGGGTGATGTTTTCAGCTACAATTAGTGTTAGGTTAAGGTTAGTTTTAGGTTAGGGATAGGACTTGAATCAGGGGTAGGCTTAGGACTAGATGTAGGGTTAGGATTTGGTTTAAGTTAAGGATTAGGGTTAGTGCTATAGCTTGGTTATGTTTTAGGGCTAAGGCTAAGGTTATGGTAAGGGATAGGGTTAGAACTAGAAATAGGGCCAGACAAGAATTAGATTTAATCTTAAGGCTAGGGTTAGGATTAGGGTTAGGTCTAAACTAGGCCTAGGAATAGGTCTAGGATTAGTGTTAGGGTTAGGCCTAATTTTAGGGTTATGTTTAGGGTTAGATTTAGGATTAGGTTTAGGGGAAGAGATGGGGTTATAGCTAGGTTTAGGGCTAGAGAGATGATTAGAATTAGGTTTAGAGATAGGGATAGGATTGGATTAGGATTAAGGATAGATTTGGTGTTAGGATGAGAGCTACAGTTTTTGTTAGGTGTAGGGCAATTTTAGGGATAGGGATAATGTGAGGTTTAGGGTTATGGCTAGGGGTAGTTTTAGGGTTAGTTTCATGGCCAGGTCTTTTATAAGGGTTAGTTTTAGGGTACAGATCACGTTTAGAATTAGGAGTTTTTTTTTTTAAGATCAACTTCAGGTTTCAGTTTGGGTTAGGTTAAGTTTTTGGGTATGACTCAAATTAGGGTTGGGTTAGAGTTAGGTTTAGGGTAATGGATAGGTTTAAATTTAGGATTCAGGTTAAGATTAGGATAATGGGTATGGTTAGGGTTAGTTATATGGTTAGGGTTAGGCCTAGGGTTAGCATTTGTGTTATGATTATTGTTAGGGTAATGGATAGCATTAGAGCTAGGGTGTGGGCTAGCGTTTTGGTTAGGATTAGGGCTAGAGTTAGGGTTAGGGTTAGGACTAGGGCGAGGGTTAGTGTTTGGGTTAGGTTTAGGATATAGATTAGGTTTTGAACTAGGGTTACTGCTAGGGTGAAATTTAGGTTTATTGTTATGTCTAGGGTTAGATTTACAGTTAAGATTAGGGTTAGAGTTAGGGTTAGGGCTAAGGTTACCTTTAGAGTTAGGTTAATGGATAGGAATAGATGTCAAGTTAGGGTTAGGATTAGTTTTAGGTTTTTGGTTAGTGTTAGGGTTTGGGCTAGGGTTAGTTAGAGTATAGTTTAAGATTTGATCTACGGTTAGGGCTATGATGAGGGTTAGGTTTAGGGTTAGGTCTAGGATTAGGTTTACAGTTAGAGTTAGAGCTAGGGTTATCATTAGGATTAGGGTTAGGTTTATTGTAATGGATAATTATAGAGATAGTATTAGGGTTAGTGTTAACATTATGATTAGGGCTAGGGTTAGCGTTAGGTTTAGGGCTAGGGCTAGGGTTATGTTTAGAGTTAGGGTTAGGGATTTAGCTAGGTTTAGGTCTAAGTGGAGGGTTAGGATTAGTGTGAGGGATATGATTAGTGTTAGGGTTATGCTCAGGGCTAGGTTTAGGCCTAGGATTAGGGCTAGATTTTGTGTTAGGTTTAGAGCTAGGGTTAGGGCTATGGGTATATAAGAACTAGGGTTATGGTTAGAGTTATGGCTATGTCTAGTGTTAGGTTTCTCTTTTGGTTAGGATCAGTTTTAAAGCTAATTTGTGTTAGTGTCAGGGTCTGTATTTGGATTATGAATAGGGTTAGGGATAGAGCTTAAATTAGGATTGGCTAGGTCTAGATGTAGGGTTAGTATTTGGGTTAGGTTAAGGGTTATCATTAGGGCCAGGGCTAGGTTTTTGTTTCAGTCGTGGGTGAGAGATGGCTGGATTTATGATTAAGTTTATGTCTAGGGCTAGTGTTAGTGTTAGGTTTAGGTATAGGTTTACAGGTAGGGCTAATGTGAGAGTTTGGTTTATGGTTAGGATCAGGGCTAGGGTTAGTGTTATGGTAATGGTTATGACTAGAATGATGGCTAGGATTAGGACTAGTAATAAAGTTAGGATTTGTGTTAAGCTAAGGATTAGGGTTAGGACTAGAGTTAGCATTAAGTTTAGGGTTTGGCTTAGGGTAAGGGATAGGATTTGTAGTAGGGTTAAGGTTAGGGTTAGTGCTAGTGTTAGGGTTAGGTTCATGTATAGGTTTATTTCTAGTGCTAGTGTTAGGATTCGCTTTAAAGTTAGGTCAGGTTTAGACCTATGGTTACTGTTAGGGTCAGAATAAGTGTCAGGTTTGGGTTATGGTTAGAGCTAGAATGAGGGCTAAGGTTAGGACTACTAATAGGTTTAGGGTTTGAGTTAAATTAAGGATTAAGGTTAAGACTAGTGTTAGCATTAGGTTAGGGTTAACTTAGGGTAAGGGATAGGGTTAGAGCTGGGTTAGGGCTATGTATAGGGTTAGGGTTAGTGTTAGAGTTAGTGTAAGAATTAAAGCTAAGGTTAGCTCTCAGTTTAGAGCTAGGTTTAGGTTAGAGTTAGAGCTAGGGTTAAAGTTACAGCCAATGTATGGACTAGGGTTACGATTTGGGCTAGTTATAGGATTAGGGTTAGGACTAGGTCTAGTATTAGGATAAACTACCGGAAAATTTACCCTAGACACAATCCTAAATTTAACAGCATAGCCCTAACCCTAACTCAAACACTAAACCTAACCATAAACCTAAACATAAACATAGCCCTAATCCTAACCATAAACCTAAACATAAACATAGCCCTAATCCTAACCCTAAACCAAAATCTAACCCTAACCCTATATCTAACCCTATCCATTACCCTAACCCTAAACCTAACCTTAATGATAACCCTAGCCCTAACCCTAACCCTAACACTAACTCTACCATAATCCTATCAATAGACCTAACCCTAAAACTAACCCTCTCCCTAGCCATAATTGTAGCTGAAAACCGAACCCTTACACTAACCATAACCCTAAACCTAACCCTAGTTCTAAACCTAATCCTAACCATAACTCAAGATCTATTCCTAACATTAACCCTAGTTCTAACCTAAGCTCTAATTTGACCCACTACCATAACCATAACTCTTACCCTAATGCTAACCCTAAGCCTAACCCTAACCCTATTGCTAATGCTAACCCTATCAATTACCCTAAACCTAACCTGAGCCCTAAAATAAACCCTATCATTACCCTACCTCTAACCCTAATGCTAATTCGAGCCCTAAACCTAAATCCTAACTTCAACAAAACCTTAACCTTGACCCTAACCTTAAAATTTCTCCTAGCTCTAAACCTGAACCTTACCCTATGCCTAACCCTTACATTACATGTATACCTAAACTTAACCCTAAAATTATTTTTAACCATAACCCTAGACCTGATATTAGTCCTAGCCCTAATCCTAGCCTTAATCATAACCCTAACTCTACACCTATCCCTATGCCTACTCTAGTCCTCACCCTACCTCTAAACCTAGCTATAACATCATCCCTTATCCTAAACATAAACCTAACCATAACTCTATCACTAGGCCTAAACTGAACACTAACTCTAACCCTAATCCTGGCCTTAACTTAACCCTTATCCAAATCCTAACCCTAATCCTAGCCCTAAGACAAACTCTAACTCTCACACTAGCCCTATTCCTAGTTCTAACCCTATCCCTTAGCATAACCCTAACACTTGCTCTACACTTAGCCCTAAACCTAGCCCAAGTCCTAACCCTAGATCTAACCATAACTCTAAATCTAACCCCAAACCTAAACCTAAACCTCACACTAAATCAAGCCCTAACACTAATGCTAATCCTAAAACTAGCCCTAACCTAGTCCTAGCCTTAAAATAATCGAGCTATAGCCCTAACTCTAACCCTTAACATAAACCAAAACTTAACCCACACCTAGCCCTAACCCGAGCCCTAATTCAATCTACCCTAACCCTAAACTAACCTGACCTGATCTGACCTTAGCACTAACTATAGCTATCAGATCACCCTAAAATTATACCTAACCATAAAACTACACTTACCCCTAACCCTAACCCTAAAAGTAGCCCTAATCACAACCCTAGTTCTTACATTAATCATAGCCCTAATCCTAGTCCTAACCTAACCCAAAACCTAGCACTAATCTGATCCTTTTGCCTGTTTTACTCCTAAACTTAACCAGAGCCCTAACCATTACCATAAACTTAACCCTAACACTAAAACTTGCCATAACCCTAAACCTAACCCTAGCCTTAATCCTAACCATAATCCTAGCCCTAAACCTAGCTCTAGCCCTTTCCATTACCCTAAACCATAACCCTAAACCTAATGCTAATTTTAGGATAACCCTAACCCTATCTCTAACCCTAACTTTGTCCATTACCCTAAACCTAACCTGAAACCTAAACATAAACATAAGCATTACCCTAACCTTAATACTAACCCTAACACTAATGAAAGCCCAGATCCTAAACCTTAACCTAACTCAAACCTTAATCATGACAGTGACCCTTATAAAACCTATCTCTAAACCTGACCCTAAACCTCAACCTAAACCTTATACTAGAACTAGCCATAAACCTAACCCTAAAACTAAACCATAAACATAGACCTAACATTGGCCCTAGCACTAATTCTAACCATAACCATAACACAAACCCGAACCCTAATTGTAGCCCTAAACCTAGTCTTAATACTAACCCTAACCCTAACCATAGCCCTAACCCTAATTTGTACCTCGCCCTAAACCTAGCTATAACATCATACCTTACACTAATCCTAATCCTAACCCTAGCGCTAAACGTAGGACTCGCCCTAACACTAACCCTAGTGCTAATCCTAGCACAAATTTAGTCCTAAACCTAACCCTAACTGTAACCCTAACCCTATCTCTCACCCTAGCACTAACCCTATTTCTAAATCTCTCCCTTAATGTAACACAAACCCTAGACCTAAACCTAGCCCCAACCCCATTCCTACTTTTGCCATAGCCCTATACCTAGACCTAACCCTAATCTCAATCAAACCCTAATCCTAAGTCTAAGCCTCACCCTAACACTAGCCCTAACCCTAATGCTAATTGGAAAACTAGCTCTAACCCTAGCCCTAGCAATCAAACAAAACCGAGTCATAGGCTTAATGCTAATTCTTAACCTAAACTAAAACCTAAGCTTATACCTAGCCCTAACACTAGCCCTAATTTGAGTACTAACCCTAACTCTAGAACTTACTCTAACCCTAACTCAGACCCTAACAATAACCCTAACTCTAAACATCACACTAACACTAAACTTAACCCAAACACTAGACCAAGCTCTACCCCTAATATTAAAACTAGCCCTAATCGTAACACCAGTTCTTATATTAGACATAGCCATGTGCTAACAAAAGAGCTAGCTAAATCCGAGACTTAAAACTAGCTTTAAACATAACCCTAAACAAAACCTAGACCTATACCTAACCCTAGCTCTAACCCTCTCCTTTACCATAAGCCAAACCTTTACCCTAATGCTACCCTTGTCCTAACACTAATCCTTAACCTACCCCAAACGATAACACTATTATTAGTCCTAAACCTAGCCCTCATTCTAGCTCTAACCTTAACCCAAATACTAACCCTAACCCTGACCCTTAATCTGACCCTAACTCTAACCCTAGGATTAAACCTGACCCTAACCCTAAACTGAACCCTAACACTAGCCCTATGGGTAACCCTATACATAAATCTAACCCTAACACTCGAACTAGAAAAAAAAAACCTACTCCAAAATATCATGATAACTCTAGCTCTAGACCTAAACAAAAACATAGCCTTAGCCCTAACAATAACTCTTAAACTAACCGAAACACTACCTCTACATGTAGACCTAAGCCTAGTCCTAATTCTGGCAATAACCCTAACCCAACCACTGTCCCTTTCTCTAACACAAATCTTATCTCTATATTTTATGCTAACCCAAAATCTAGCCATAACCCTAACAATAGACCTAGCCCATAACCCTAACTCTAGGTCTTACATTACATATAGCCCTAATGTTAGCCCCAAACCTCACACAAAACCTAGCTCTAAGCGTAACCCTAACCCTAACCCTAGACCTAACCCTAACCCTAACCCTTGCCTTAACCCTAACCCTAGCTCAAACACTAACCCTTGCCCAAATATAAATCTAGACCTAACCCAAAACTAACCCTAACCCTAGTCCTAATCCTAACCATAACCAAGGCCAAACCCTAGTTCTAACTCTATCCATTTACCTAAACATAACCCAAACCTAATGCTAAACCTAGGTCTAAACTTAACCCTAACCCTAAAACTAGATGTCACACTAAGCCTAACCATTGCCCTCGCCCTAACCATAGAGCAAACCCTAACACTTACCCTAAACCTAACCCTAACACTAACACTAGGCTTAACCCTAACCCTAGCCCTAATCCTAACCACATAACCCTAGTCCTAAACCTATCTATTACCCTAAACATAAGCCTAATCCAAATGCTAACCCTAGGCCTAACTCTAAACCTATCCCTAATACTAACCCTATCCATTTCCTAAAACTAACCTGAACACTAAACCTAACCTTATTAATTACTCTAACCCAATCCCTAACCCTAATGCTAAATCAAGCCCTAAACCTAAACCATAACCTAAACCAAACCCTAAACAAGACACTTACCCTAACAATACAACTAACTTTAAACCACACCCTTTCCAAAACCTAACCCTTACAATAGACCTAGCCATAAACCTAACCTTAACACTATCCCTAGGCGGAACCCTAACTGACATTAGACATAGACCTAATTCTTGCCCTAAACCTAACAGAAACCCAAGCCCTCATCCTAGCCCTAAACCTAGCCTTAATCCTAACCTGAACCCTAACCCTAGTCCAATCTGTAATTTCAACCCTCGCCCCAGTTCTGAACCTAGGTTTAACCACATCCCTTCCCCTAACCCTAACCCTAACCCTAATCCAAAACTAACACTAACACTATCCGTAACCCTAACCCTAACACTAAACCTAGCTCTAATCCGAGCCCTAATTTACTGCTAAATGTAACCCTAACTCTAACCCTACCCCTAAGACTAACTCTAAATCTTGACCTAGACCTATTTCTAGTGCTAACTCTATCTGTTACCATAACCCTAACACTAGCCCTAACCTAACAACTAAACCTAACCCAAGTCCTCACCCTAGATCTATCTATAACTCTAAATATAATCCTAAAACTGATCATCACCCTACCACTAGCCCGAACACTATCGCTAATCCTAAAACTAGTTCTAAACCTAGCTGTAGCTCTAAAACAAAACTGAGCTCTAGCCCTAACCCTAACACTAACCTAACAGTAACCTCAGAGCTGACATTAGACCTAGTCCTAATTCTTGCCCTAACCCTAACACAAAACCTAACCCTACACCTACCCATAACTCTAGCCTTATTTCTAGTGTTATCCCTAACCCTAAATCTAACACTGACCATGACTCTCACCCTAACACTAACCTTATTTCAAATCATCAATCTAATCATAACCTAACCCTCACACTAGACCTAGCCCTAAACCTAACCCTAAAACTAGACTTAATCGTAACCCTAGTTCTTATATTAGCCATAGTCCTACACTATCCCTAACCTAATCTAAAACCTAGAGTTAGTTTTAAAGCTAGGTTTAGGGCTCAGATTATGGCTAGTTTTGGGATTAGAATTATGGCTAGCGTTAGGGCAATGAATAACCATAAACAATAATCTTAAACACTAACCCTAAATCTAACTAAATTGTAATCTTGATTCTTACATTATTCATTGCCCTAGGCCTAAACCTAGCTCAATCCCTAACCCTTACACTTAATCTAACCCTAACACTAACCCAAGGTCAAAAACTAAACTTAACCCCAGCCCTAATCCTAACCTTAACCCAAGCCCTAAACCTAGCTTGAACCCTACCCATTAATCTAACCCTAAACTTAACCCTAATGATGACACTAAACCTAAAGTTAAACCTACCCTAACCCTAAAAGAAACCTAACCCTAGAACTAACAGTGAACCTAACCCTAACCCTAAACCTAAGCTAGCTCAAATGATAACCCTAATTCTAAACGTAAACCTAATGATAACCTAAACCTAACACTACATTTAACCTGACATCTAAACCTATTAACCTAACCCTAATGATAACCCTAGCCCTAACCGTTACACTAACTATAATCGTAACTGTAGACCAAACCATAAATTAATCTTAGTCATATCAAAAATCCTAGCTCAAACCGTATACCATACCCTAAACCTAATCATAAGTGTAACCCTCGCCCTAACCCTGATCCTAATGCTAACTCTAGCCCTAATCCTAACCTTTATCTTACCCCTAACCCTAGGTATAAACCTATAAACTACCCTAATGCTAACCCTAGCTCTACACATTACCCTATACCTAAACCTAATCCTAACACTAGACCTAAACCTAAACCTATCACTAACCCTAACCATATACATTACCTTAAACCAAACCTAACCCTAAACCTAACACTACCCATTACCCTAACCCTAATTCTAACCTTAATGCTAATTTGAGCCTTAACACTAAAACTTAACCTAACACAAACCCAAAGCCTGACACTGACACTAATAATACCCCAGGTCTTAATCTGACCCTTTCCCTAAAAGTAACACTTTAATTTGACCTTGCCATAAACCTCATCCTAAAAATATCACTAACTATAAACCTAGACCTGACATTATTCATAGCCCTAATTATTGCCCTAAACCTAACACAAAACCTAGCCCTAATCCTAGACTTAAATCTAGCCTTAATCCTAAACCTTACCATAACTCTAGCCCTAATCCTAAAGCTAATCATAAAACTAGCCCTAAGCCTAACCATATCACTAAAACAAAACCGAGCAACAGGCCTAACACTAACCTTAACTTAAACCAAACCCTAGCACTAGATCTAACCCTAGCCCTAATTCAAGTCCTAATCATAATCTTAAAAATAACCCTGTTCCTGACTTATATCCTAACACTCATCGTAGTTCAAAACACCACCCTAACCCTAAACCTACCGTAATCCTATCCCTAGACTTAACCCTAAACCTAGCCCTAAACCTATCTCAAAACCTAAACTTTATGCTAAACATAACCCTAAACCTAACCCTAAACCTAGTTCTAACAATAAATCTAATCCTAACTCAAGGCATATACATAACCATAACTATAGTTCTAAACCTATCAATTACCCTAACCATAAACCTTACCCTAATGCTAACCCTAAGCCTAACCCGAGCCTTATCTCTAATGTGAACTGTATCAATTACCCTAAATCAAACCTGAACCTTAAAACATACCCTAACTATACCCTAACCCTAACCCTAATGCTAATCTGAGAACCTGAATACTTACCTAAGCCAAATGTAATCCTAATAATTCCCCGAGCTCTAAACCTGACCCTTACCCTAAACCTAACCCTTATACTAGTCGTAGCCATAAGCCTAACCCTAAAAATATCTTTAACCATAACCCTAGACCTGATATTAGCCCTAGCACCAATCCTAGCCCTGAGTCTAAAGTGACCACTATCCCTCATCCTTGCCCTAAGACTAGCCTTAATCATAACCCTAACTCCAAACCTGGCCCTAACCCTAACTCTCACCTTCACCCTATGTCTAAACCTACCATTCTTTATCCTAAACTTAAACCTAACCCTATTCCTATCACTAGGCCTTAGCTAAACACTAACCCTAGCCCTAATCCTAGCACAAATTTAACCCTATACCAAAACCTAAATCTAATTTTAGCCCTATCACTAACTCTAACTCTCACACTAGCCGTAACCCTAATGCTAATCCTAAAACTAGCCCTAACCATAGCCCTAGCCCTAAAACAAAACTGAACGATAGACCTAACCCTAAACCTTAACATAAACCAAACACTTACCATAACCCTAGCCCTAATTTGAGTTTTAATCTGAACACTAAAAATAACCCTGACCCTGACTCTGACCATAGCAGTAACCCTAGCTCTAAACATAACCCTAATCCTAAACCTAAACCTAACACTAGACATAGCCTCAATCCTAACCCTAAATTTAGCCCTAACATAACCCTGGTACTCACATTAGCCATAACCCTAACTCTAGCACTAACTTAACACAAAACCTAGCCCTAATCCAAGCTGTAACCCATGATTTAACCCTAATCCTAACACTAACCCTAGCCCTATTCATAAACATAACCCTAGCCCTAAACCTAGCTCGAACACTATCCATTGCCATAAACATAACCCTAACTCTAATGCTAAACCTAGTCCTAAACCTAACCCTATCCCTAATTCTAATGCATTCCATTACTCTAACCCAAACCTAGACTCTAAACCTCACCCTATCATTAACCTAACACTACACATAATGCTAATTTGAGCCCTAACTTTAAAACTTAACCTTTCCCAAACCCTAACCCATACCCTGACTGTACAAATATTCCTAGCTCTAAACCTGACCCTAACCCTAAAACTAACCCTTACATTATACGTAGCCATAAACCAAACACTAAAACTATCATTAATCATAACCCAAGACCTGATATTAGCCCTAGCCTAATCCTATACCTAAACATAAAACAAACCCTAGCCCTCATTCTAGCCCTAAACATAGCCGTAATCATAACCCTAACCTTAACCATAGCCCTAACCTAATTCTAACACTCACCCTCCCACTAAACCTAGATATAACACCATCCCTTACCCTAAACTTAATCCTAACCCTAACCCAAACACTAGACCCAAGCTGAACACTAAACCTAGCCCTAATCCTAGCCCTAATTTAACCCTATCCCTAATTCTAACACTAACCATTGCCCTAAGACTAACTCTACCTCTCACACTAGCCCTATACCTAGTTCTAACCATAGCCCTTAACTTAACCCTAACTCTAGCCCTAAACCTAGCCATAAACCTAGCCATAACACTTGCCTAATACTTATTTCTACTCCTAACCCTAGATCTAACTCTAACTCTAACACTAAACCTAAGCCTAAGCATAATATTAATACTAGCACTAACCCTAACACTAATCATGAAACTGGCCCTAACCCTAACCCTAGCAGTAAAACAAAACCGAGTAATAGCCCTAACACTAAACCTTAACTTAAACCAAAACCTAA
Organism: Marmota monax; assembly: GCF_021218885.2. Taxonomy (NCBI): domain Eukaryota; kingdom Metazoa; phylum Chordata; class Mammalia; order Rodentia; family Sciuridae; genus Marmota; species Marmota monax. Next base: position 1,255 of record NW_026695163.1, on the reverse strand, counting down.
TACTACACCTAGAACTAACCCTAGCCCTAATTCGAGTCCTATCCTTAACCTTAATACTAACCCTGACTCTGACTCATATCCTAACACTCACCCTAGCTCTAAAGAACACCCTAACATTAAAGGAAACCCTTACAGTAACCCTACCCGTATTTGGAGTCCTAACCCTAACTCTAAAACTAACTCTGACCCTGACTATTAACCTAACACTAACACTCGCTCTAAATACCACCCTAACCTTAAACCTAATCCTAACACTAGAGGTTTAACCCCTAACCATAACCCCAAAATTCACCCTAATTGTAACCCTAGTTCGTACATTAGCCGTTGCCTAGCCCTAAACCTAACACAAAACTAGCCTTAATCCAAGCCCTAAACCTAGCTTTAACCTAATCCTTGCCCTATTCCAAGCCCAAACCCTAGCTCTAACCCTATCCCTTACTTTAAGCCAAACCCTAACCCTAATGCTAACCCTAATCCTTAACCTAACACAAACCCTAACCCTATTACTAGTCCTAACACTAGCACTCATTCTACCTCTAACCATAACCCAAATCCTAACCCTAACCCTGAACCTTATTCTGACCCTAAAACTAATTGTAAGTCTAAACCTGTACCTAACCCTAAACTGAACCCTAAAAGTACCCCTTCTGGTAAACTTATCCCTAAACCTAACCCTAACACTAGCCCTAGAACTAAGACTAACTCTAACTCTCACCCTAGACCTATACCGAGTTGTAACACAATCCCTTACCATCACCCTAATCCTAGCCCTAAACTTAGCCCTAACCCTAGCCCTATCCTTCACCCTAGCTCAAACCCTAGATCTAAACCTAAGTCTAAATCTAACCCTAAACCTAAGCCTAAACCTCACACCAACACTATACCTAACCCTAACATTAATCCTAAAACTAGCCCTAACCCTAACCCTAGCCCTAAAACAAAACTGAGTCATAGCCCTAATCCTAACCCTTAACCTAAACCAAACACTAACCTTACACCTAGCCCTACACCTATCTCTAAGTCCAGTCCTAAATATAACCTGAAAAGTAATATGGACACTGACTCTGACCCTAACACCAAATCTAGGTCTAAATAGTGTCATAAAAATAAACCTAACCCTAACACTAGCCCTAAGCCTAACCCTAACCCTATAACTAGCTCTAATCATAACCCTACTTTGTACATTACACGTAGTCTTAACCCCAGCCCTAACTTAACCCAAAACCTAGCCTTAATCCAAGTCCTAAATCTAGCT
>NW_026695162.1:0-90146 GCF_021218885.2 Marmota monax | reverse complement strand
GAGCCTCCATACTCTTAGTCTCTGAATTGGTAACCAGGTGCCTGTACAGTTGCTGTTCCTCATGGATAGCTACACCCCCCAAAACCTTGTGTGAAAAATCTTGAGTTATCACAGCTGGAGGTAGGGGAGTTGGAAACCTGGTACCTGATAAGCTGCAGAACCAAGCTGGTAGCCACGCTCACTGATAGATGGCAAATAAGTTTTTGCAAGATGGATTCCATCTGTTACCCATGTATGGTGTTTGGTGAGGTCGGTGGTTCTGGAGTGACGTTGTGCTGTGTCCAGAGCTCGTTCTGGTGATTCTCAAGCAAAGTCTCCATGTTCTGTGCTGCCTTGCGTGTGTGCAGAGAGCTCCTGTGTGGCTGAGACTGCTGTCAGCACCCTGAGAAATGGCACAGCCCAGCCTTCCATCTGCACTGAGAGTACCAATGCGGCCCTAGATTTCTTCAAATTTCTATGATACTGGGAAGGATTCATCTTTTACTTAGCCTTATTTTGCTCCACAGGTTTGGGCCTTGTTGGTTCAATGGTTTGCTATCAGGAACAGTATGTATTTTTGGTTTCCCTTCATTATGGCTTATTGATGTGAATGAAAATTGAGCTGGAAATCAAACAGGGTTCGCCAGAGGTGCTTGAAACTTCACACAATTAGTTCTCAGTGGGCACTCTCTAGTTTATTTCTTTTGAAGGTAGGCCAAAGATGAAGCATGCAAAAGAAACTGTATCCGAGAGCTCTTAAGGAGAAAACAGAAACATGTATGTATTGAAATAAGTCTCCCAAAAATTTGATCAGATTTCTTTGATACTACACAGTATTCATCTTTTAGCTTGCTCCACTAGGCTCCCCAAGGTTGGAACTTCTAGGATCAATTGTTCTCTAAACAGGTAAGTGTTAGTGTATAGTTAGGGTTAGGACTAGCTTTAGAGATAGTGTTAGGGTTAGAGTTTGTTTTGTTCAAATTTCTTTGATACTGGGAAGATTTATCTTTTACCTAGCCTCACTATGGGCCCCAGTTTGGGGCTTTCTTGGTTCAATGAATTGCTGTTGGAAATAGTTTGTTTTTAATGTCTCACTTCATTTTGACCTATATAGGTAAATGAGAATGGAGCTGGAAATCAGAGGGTTGGTTCTAGCTGGTTGAAACTTCACATACTCAATCAGTTGTCTGTGGGCACTCTCTGGTTTCTTCCTTGTAAAGGTAGCAATAAGCTGAAGCATGCAAAACAAGTTTATCCAAGAGCACTTTAGGAGAAAACAGGGCAATATGCATGTACTGAAATACCTCCCTCAATTATTTGGTCAGATTTCTTTGATACTGTGCAGGATTCATATGTAATCTTGCCCAACTAGTCTCCCCAAGTTTAAAACTATTATGATCAAAGGTTCTATTAACAGGTTAGGCTTAGGATTATGATTAGACTTAGGGTTAGAACTAGTGTTAGGGTTAGTGTTAGATTTTTTCAACTTTATGAATACTGAGCAGGATTTATCTTCTTTCTCTTCTTAGTATGCTCCCCATATTTGGGCCTCCTAGTAAAAGGGTTTTGCTCTCAGGAGTAGTTTTAATTTTAATCTTTCACCTCATTTTGCCCTAAAGGGGTGAATGGAAATGGAGCTGGACTCAAACAGGGTTGGTTCTAGCTGCTTGAAACTTCACACACTCAACCAGTTCCCAGGGTACATTCTCTCCTTTTTTTTTTTCTTGTGGAAGTAGCCCAAAGATGAATTTGAAATAAACAGCTTTATCTGTGAGCATTTTAGGAGCAAGCATTAAATTTTTGCATGGATTATTTGATATTGTACAGGATTCATCCTTTTCCTAGTCTTAGTAGGATCCCCAAGTTTGAGTTTTCAAGGTTTGCCAGTTCACTGTCAGGAACAGTTGAATTTTTAGATTTCACTTCATTATGGCCTATAGACGTGAATGAAAATGGAGCTGGATATCAAACAGAGCTAGTACTAGCTGCTTGAAACTTCACACACTCAATCAGCTCTCTGTGGGCACTCTCTGGTTGTTCCTTGTGCAAGTACCTTAAACTGAAGCATGAAAAAAAAATAATTTATCCAAGAGCACATTAGGAGAAAACAGGAAAGTATGCACGTAATGAAATACCTCCCCCAATTATTTGGTCAGATTTCTTTGATACTGCACAGGATTCATCTGATAGTTTGCCCCACTGGGCTCCTTTATTTGGGGACTACTCTGATCAATGGTTTTCTAAACACGTTAGGTTAGATTGTGTATTAGTTTAGGGTTAGATTTACAGCTAATATTTTGTTAGATTTAGTTTTGTTCAAATTTCTTTGATACTGGGCAGGATTCAACTTTGAACTAGCCTTACTATATTCTTTAGGTTTGGACCTCTTACATCAAGGGTTTGCTCTCCTGGACAGTTTGTATTTTAAGTTTTCATTTCAATTTGACCTATGCGTGTAAATGGAAATGGAGCTGGAAATCCAACAGGGATGGTGCTAGCGACTTCAAACCTCACACACTCAATCAGTTTTCTATGGGCATTCTCTGGTTTGTTTCTTGTAAAAGTAGCCCTAAGCTGAAGCATTCAAATCAACTTTATGTGAGAGCACTTTAGGGGAAAACAGGGAAATATGAATGTACTGAACTACCTCTCCAATTATTTGGTCAGTCTTCTTTGATATTGTGAAAGATTCATCTGTTCACTTACCCAACTTGGCTCCCCAAGTGTGGGACTTCTAGGATCAAAGGGACTCTAAACAGGTTAAAGTTAGTGTTAGGGTTAGTGTTAGGACTAGGATTAGACCTAGGGTTAACCTAACTCTAACCTGAACGCTGACCCTAACACTAACACTAAACCTTGCTTTAAACCTGAACCTAACCCAAAACCTAAAACTAACATTAGACATAGCCATAACCCTAACCCTAAAACTAGCTCTAAAATCAGAACCCTGCATCTTACATTACACATAGCCTTAACCCTGGGCCTAAACCTAACACAAAACCTAGCACTATTCTGAGTCCTAATCCTACTCTAAAAATAAACATAATCCTAAATGTAGCCCTAACCCTAACCCTCACCTTAGACATAACCCTAGCTCTAAGACTAACCCTTAGCCTAAACAAAACCCTAGGCCTATTTGTAAACATAAACCTAACCCTAGCCTTAATCCTGAACTTAATCCTTGTAATAACCCTAGCCCTAAACCTAATCCTATCCATAACCCTAATCTTAAAACTAACCCTTGTCTTAACCCTACACCTAACCCTTGCCATAAACTTAACCCTAAACCATACCAAAAATAAAAACTAAACCTACTCCTGAACCTAAATTTAACCATAACCTAAACTTAACCCTAAACCTAATCTTACATCTAATCCAATACATTACTCTAAAACTAGCCCTAACCCTAATGAAAACCCTAGCCCTAACCCCAACACTAGCCATAATCATAACCATAACCCTATTCTAGACCTAAGACTAAACCTAACACTCCCCCTAGCCCTAACCGTAGCTTAAACCCTAACCCTTACACTAACCCTAACCCTAGCCCTAGCCCTAATCATAACCCTAACTCTAGCCCTAAACCTAATATTAAACCTAGCCCTAATCCTAGCCCTAATATAGCCATATTCCTAACCCTAACTCTTACTCTAGAATTAAGATTAACTATAATTCTCACACAAGACCTATCCCTATTCTAACTCTATACCTTACCGTAACCCTAACCCAAGCCCTAACCCTAGTCATAACCCTTGCCCTAGCACTAATTCTAGATCAAAACCTATCTCTAAAACTAACCCTATCCCTTACCATAACCCTAACCCAAGCCCTAACCCTAGTCATAATCCTTAGCCCTAGCACTAACCTATCTCTAAAACTAACCCTAAACTGAGGCCTCAGCCTAACCCTGAAATTAGCTCTAACCCTAATGCTATTCCTAAAATTAGCCCTAACCCTAGCCCTATCCCTAAAACAAAACTGAGCCATACCCCTAACACTAATCCTTACCCTAGGCCAAACCCTAACCCTACACCAGCCCTAACCCTAGCCCTAATTTGAAACCTAACCCTAACCCTAAACCTAACCATGAACCTGACTCATATTCAAACACTAAACCTAGCTCTAAACATCACCCTAACCTTAAACCTAACCCTAACAATAGGCCTAGCCCTAAACTTAACCATAAAACTAACCTTAATCGTAACCCTATTTCTTACAATAGCCATAACCATAACACTAGCCCTAAACTTAATACAAAATTAGCCCTAATCCAAGCCCTAACACGAGCTTTAACCATAAACCTAACTCTAACCCTAGTCCTAACCTTACCTCTAACCCTATCGCTTACCCTAAGCCAAACCCTCACCCTAATGCTAACCGTATTCTTAGCACTAATCCTCAGCTTAACAAAAACCTAACTCTATAACTAGTCCTAACCCTAGCCTTCATTCTATATCTAACCATAACCCAAACCCCAACCCTATCCCTGACCTATTATTCTGACCCTAACAATAATAGCTCTAAATCTAAACCTAACCCTAAACCGAACCTAACACTAGCCCTACTTGTAAACTTACACCTAAACCTAACCCTAACACTAGACCTAGACCTAAACCTAATCCTAAATCTAGCCATAACTATAGCTCTAGACCTAAAGACAAACTAGACCTAGCCTTAACAATAACCCTTAACCTAACCCAAACTCTAACCCTACCTCTAGACCTCACCCTAGTCTTAATTCTGCCTTTAACCTTAACCATTACACTACCTGAACACTGTCCCTGACACTAACACTAACCCTAGGTCTAAACTTCACCCTAACCCTAAAACTAACCCTGAAACTACATGTATCCCTAACATTAACCATAAAACTAGTCTTAATCATACACTAGTTCTTACATTAGCCATAGCTCTAACCTATCACAAAACCTAGCCCTAATTAAGCCCTACCTTAGCAATAAACCTAAAGTTAAACTTAACAATAACCCTAGCCCTAACTATAAACCTAAGCCTAACCCTAGACCTAATCCTAACCATAATCCTAGCCCTAACCCTAGCTTTAACCCTATGCATTACCCTAAGAAAACTATAATCCTTATGCTAACCCTAGGCGGAACCCTAAACCTAGCACTAGCCTTAATCCTATCTATTAACCTAAACCTAACCTGATCCGTAAATCTAACTGTGTCATTACCCAATCACTAAATATAAGACTAATTTGACCCCTAAACCTAAACCTTAACCTAACCGCAACCCTAAACTTGACCCTGACTCTAATAATTCCCATAGCTCTAAACCTGACCTAACAAGAAACCTAAACTTTACAATAGACCTAGCCATAAACTTAACCCTAAAACTATCCCTAACCATATCCTAGACCTGACATTAGCCCTAGCTCTAATCTAGCCCTAACCCTAATACAAAACTTAGCCCACATCCTAGCAAGGAACCTCACCTTAATTATAACCCTAAACCTAACGTTAACCCTAATCTTAACCCTAATTTTAACCCTAGTTCTAAAACTAGCTATATTGCCATCCCTTACCCTAAACCTAACCTAACCCTAAACCTATCACTAAACCTAGACCTAACCCTAGGCCTAACCCTAACACTAACCCTAGCCCTAATCCAAGCCCTAATTTAGCCCTATCCCTAACTCTAACCCTAGCCCTAAGACTAACTCTAACTCTCACACTAACCCTATACCTAGTTGTAACCTTATCCCTTACCATCACCATATACCTAGCCCTAAACGTAGCCCTACCCTAGACCTATACTTAGCCCTATCACAAAACCTAGATCTAAACCTAACTCTAAATTAACCCTAACCCTAAGTCTAAAACTATCCATAACTCTACTCTTATCCCTAATCCTTAACCTAAGCCTAAATCTCACACTTACACTAGCCCTAACCCTAAGACTAATCATAAAACTAGCCCCAACCCTACCCCTAGCCCTAAAACAAAACCAAGTCATAGCCCTAACCTTAACCCTTAACTTAAAACAAATCCTAAACCTACACCTAACCCTAACCCTATCCCTAATTATATTCTAACCCTAACCCGAAAACTAACCCTGACCCTGACTCTGACCCTAACACTAACCCTGGCTCTAAACATCATCATCACCATAAACCTAACCTTAACACTAGACCTAGACCTAACTCTAAACCTGTAAGTAGCTGTAATCATAAACCTACTTCATAAATTAGCGGTAGTCTTAACCCTAGCCCTAACCTAACACAAAACCTAGCCTTAATCTTAGTCCTAAATCTAACTTTAACCCTAAACTTAAACCTAACCCTAACCCAAACACTAGCCCTAATCTTATACATAACCATAGCCCTAACCTTAGGGCTAACCCTATCCATTACCCTAACGATAACCCTAACCCTTCTGATAACCCTAGGCCTAACCCTAACCCTATACATTACACTAAACCAAACCTAAACCCTAAACCTAACCCTGTCATTACCCTTACCCTAAATCTAACACTAATTCGAGCCCTGCACCTAAACACTATCTTAACCCAAACCCTAATCCTGACCCTGATTCTAAAAATAACCCTAGATCTAAACCTGACCCTAACCAAAAACCTAACCCTTACACTGGACCAAGCCATAAACCTAACACTAAATCTATCCCTAAGTGTAACCCAAGACCTGACATTAGCCATAGCCCTAATACTATCCCTAACCCTAAAACAAATCCTAGTCCTCATCGTAGCCCTAAACATAGCCTTAAACATAACCCTAACTCTAACCCTAGTTTTAACCCTAATACTAACCCTCGCCCTTGCCCTAAGCCTAGCTATAACCACATCCCTTACCCTAAAGTAAACCCTAACTCTAACCCTAACCCTTGCCTTATCCTTAGCCCTAGCACTAACCCTAGATCAAAATCTAACTCTAAATCTAACCCTAAATTGATGCCTAAGCCTAATCCTAAAACTAGCCCTAACCCTAGCCCTAACATAACCCTAGCCGTAATTTAGCCCTATCCGTAAACCTAAACCTAACATTAGCCCTAAGACTAACTCTCTCATACTAGCCCTATCACTCATTCTAACCCTATCCCTTACCATAAATCTAACCCTAGCCCTAACCCTAGTGATAAACCTTTCCCAATACTTATCCCTAGCACTAACCTTAGGCAAAACGTAACTCTAAAACTAGCCTTAACCCAAAGCCTAAGCCTAAACCTAACACTAGCCCAAACCATAACACTAATCCTAAAATGAGCCCTAACACTAGCCCTAGCCCTAACACAAAACTGAGCCATAGTTCTAACCCTAAACATTAACCGATTCCAAACCCTAACCTTACACCTAGACCTAAACCTAGACTTATTTGAGTTGGAAGCCGAACCCTAAAACTAACCCTGAACCTGACACTGACCCTAACACTTCTAGCTCTAAACATCACCGTATAAGTAAACGTAATCCTAACACTAAACCTAGCACTAAACCCTAAAACTAGCCCTAAACTTAAACCTAGTACTTACATTAGCTATAACCCTAACCCTAGCCCTAACATAACACAAAACCTAGCCCTAATCAGAGCCCTAACCCTAGCTTTAAACCTAACCTAACCCTAACACTAGCCCTAATTGTAACCATAACTTTAGCCTGAAACTGATCTCTAACTCTATCCATTAACATAACCATAACCCAATCTTTAATGATAACCCTAAGCATAAATCTAACCCTATCTCGAATCCTAACTCTTCCATTACCCTAAACCTAACCAGAATCCTATACCTAACCCTATCATTACCCTAACGCTAATCCTAAAACTAATTCAAGCCCAAAATTGAAACCTTAACCTATCTCAAACCCTAACTCAGACCTTGACCCTAATAATACCCCTAGCTCTAAACTTGACCATAACTTAACACCTAACCCTTAGCCTAGACTTAGCCATAAGCCTAAACCTAAAACTATCTTTAACCATAATTCTGGACCTGAAATTAGCCCTAGCCCTAATCCTAGCCCTAACCCTATAAACACACCTAGCCCTCATTCTTGTCCAAAACTTAGCCTTAATCATAACCCTATCTCCAGCTCTACACCTAACCCTAATTCTAACCCTCACCCTACCTCTAAACCTACCTATAATGTAATCTCTTACCCTAAATTTAAACCTAACCCTAACCCTAACACTAGGCTTAAGCTAAACACAAAACCTAGCCCTAATCCTAGCCCTAATTTAGCTCTATCTCTAACCCTATCCTAACCCAAGCCCTGAGACTAACTCTAACTCTTGCCTTAGCCCTAGCCCTAGTTCTATCCCTATCTGCTACCAGAAACCTAACACTAGCCCTAACGTTAATGATAATAGTAAAACTAGCCCTAACCCAATCCTAGCAGTAAACCAGAACCGAGCAATAGCCCTAACCCTATACCTTAACTTAAACCAAAAACTAATACTACACTTAGACCTAAACCTAGCCCTAATTAGAGTCCTAAGCCTCATCTTAAATCTAACCCTGACATTGACTCATATCCTAACACTCATCCTAGATCTAAACACTGCCCTAAACTCAAAACGAACACTAACATTAACACTGCCCTAATTCGATTCTTAACACTAACCCTAAAACTAACCCTGACCCTGACTCCTATCCTAACAAGAACCGTAGCTATAAATATCACCTTAACCTTAAACCTAACACTAGCACTCAAACTACCCCTAAACCTAACCCTAAAACTAACCTTAATGGTAACCCTAGTTCTTAAATTAGCCATTGCCCTAATCCTAGCCCTAACCCTAACACCAAACTAGCCCTAAAAGGAGCCCTAAACCTAGCTTTAACTCTAACTCTAACCCTAACCATAGCCCTAACCCTAGATCTAAATCAATCCCTTATCCTAACCAAAATCTTAAACCGAAGAGTAACCCTAGACCTATCTCTAGTCTTTAGACTAACCCAAACCCTAACCCTATTAATAGTCCTAATCCTAGCCTTTGTTTTAGCTCTAACACCACCCCAAAACATAAAACTAACCCTGATTCTTATTCTGACCCTAACATTAAACCTAGGTCTAACCCTACCACCAACCCTAACCCCAAATTTACCATAATCTTATCCCTAGAACTAATTCTAAACCTAACTCTCAGCCTAGCCCTAACCATAGCTCAGAACCTAACCCTTATGCTAAACAAAACTATAAACCTAATCCTAGTTCTAACCCTCACCTTAACCCTAACACAAGACCTAATTTTAACCATAACCCTAGCCCTAACCTTAACTCTAACTGTATCCATTACCCTAAACATAACCCTTACCATAATTCTAATGCTAGGCTTAACCCTAACCCTATCGCTTTCCCCAAACCTATCAATTAGCCTAACCTACCCTGAACCCTATACCTAATCCAATTATTACACTAACCCTAACCCAAATGCTAATTCGAGCCCTAACCCTAACCTCAAACGTAAACCAAACCCTAATACTCACCGTGACCCTAATAATTCCCCTAGCTATAAACCTGACTCTTACTCTACCTAACCCTTACACTAGACCTGGCCATAAAACTAACCCTAAAACTATTCCTAAACCTAACCCTAGACATGATATTAACCCTAGCCATAATCCTATCCCTAACCCTAACACAAACCCTAGCCCTTATCCTAGCCCTAAACATAGCCTTAATTTTATCCCTAACCCAAACACTAGGCCTAAACCTAACACTACCCCTAGCCCTAATCTTAGCCCTAATTTAGCCCTATCCCTAACCCTAACCCTAATCCTAGCCCAAAGACAAACTCTAACTCTAACTCTCACCCTAACCTTAGTTCCAACCCTATCCCTAACTAGAACCCTAATCCTAGCCCTAACCCTTGGTGTAACCCTAGCCCTATTCTTGGCCCAGGCCATAAACCTAGATCTAAACCTAACTCTAAATCTAACCCTAAACCTAAGCCTAAACCTAAACCTAACACTAGCCCTAATGCTAATGCTAATCCTAAAATTAGCCCTAACACTAGCCCTAGCCCTAAAACAAAACCGAGCCATAGCCGTAACCCAAACCCTTATCCTAAACCAAACCCTAACCCTACACCTAGCCCTAACCATATCCTAATTCCAGTCCTAACCCTAACCCGAAAACTAACCCTGAATCTAACTCTTACTCCAACACTAACCCTGGCTCTAAACATCATCATCACTGTAAACCTCAACCTAACACTAGACGTAGCCCTAACCCTAATCTTATAAATAGCGCTAATCATAGCCCTACTTTGTACATTAGCCAGAGCCTTAACCCTAGCCCTAACCTAACCCAAAACCTAGCTTTAAACCAAGTAGTAAACCTAGCTTTAACCCTAAACTTAAACCTAAGCCTAACCCAAAACTAGCCCTAATCCTATACATAACCCTAGACCTAACCTTAGGTCTAAACCTATCCATTACCCTAACTATAACCCTAACTCTTAAGCTAACCCTAGGCCTAACCTTAACCCTATCCATTACACTAAACCAAACCTAAACCCTAAAACTAACCCTGTCATTACCCTAAACCAAAACCCTAATATAACCCAAACCCTAAAGCTCACCCTAAATATAAACCTAGATATAAACCTGAATCTTACGCTAAACCTAATGCTTACACTGGACGAAGCCATAAACCTAACACTAAATCTAGCCCTAACTAAAACCCTAGACCTGACATTAGCCCTAGCCATAATACTATCTCTAACCCTAACACAAACCCTAAACCTCCTCCTAGCCATAAACCAAGCCTTAATCATAACCCTAACCCTAATTCTAGCCCTAACCCTAATACTAACCCTTGCCATAGCCCTAAATCTAGCCAAAAGCACATCCCTTATCCTAATTGTAAGCCTAACTCTAACCCTCACTCTATTCATCACAATTGCCCTATCTTTAGCCCTAGCTTTAACACTAGATCAAAACCTAACTTTAAATCTAACCCTAACTCAATGCCTAAGCCTAAAAATTGCCCAAACCCTGATGCTAATTCTAAAACTAGCTCTAACTATAACCCTAGCCATAATTTAGCCCTATCCCTAACCCTAAACCTAACCCTAGCCCTAAGAATAACTCTAACTCTCACACTGGCCCTATCACTCATTCTAATCCTATCCCTTCCCATAAACCTAACCCTATCCCAAATTCTAGTCCTAACCCTTGCCCTATCCTTAGCCCTAGCACTAAACTTAGATAAAAACCTAACTCTAAATTTAACCCTAAACCGAAGCCTAAGCCTAAATCTAAGACTAGCCCTAACCCTAACACTAATCCTAAAAATTTAACTAACCCTAATCCTAGCCATAATACCAAACCAAGCCAAAGCTTAACCATAACCCTTAACCTAAACCAAGCCCTAACCCAAAACCTAGCCCTAAACCCAGCCCTAATTCGAGTTTTAAGCCAAACCTTAAAACTAAAACTGACCCTTAGCTCTAAAGCTGACGCTAACCCTAAACTTAACCCTTACACTAGACGTACCCATAATCCTTATCCTAAAAATATCTTTAACCATAATTCTGGACCTGAAATTAGCCCTAGTACTAAACCTAGCCCTAACCCTAAAAAAAATCCCTAGCCCTCATCATACCCCTAAACCTAGGCTTAATCATAACCCTTACCATAACCACAGCCCTAACCGTAATTATAACACTCACCCTACCTCTAAACATAGCTATAAAGCCATCCATTACCACAAAATTTGCCCGAACGCTAAACCGAAACTCTAAACACTAACTCTAAACTCTAACCCTAACCCTAACACTAACCCTAACTCTAGGCTTAAACTAAACACTAAACCTAGCCCTACCCTTGCCCTAATTTAGCCCTATCTCTAACCCTAACCCTAACCCTAGCCCTAAGACTGTCTCTCGCCCTAGCCCTATCCCTAGTTCTAACCCTATCCCTTACAATAACCCTAAAACCTAGCCATAACACTTGCCCTATCCTTAGTTCTAGCCTTCACCCTAGGTCTAACCCTAATTCCCAATTTAACCCTAACACTAAGCCTAAGCCTAACACTAACACTAGCCCTAACCCTAACCATAGGACTAAAACAAAACCGAGCATTAGCCCTAACTCTAAACCTTAACTTAAACCAAACCCTAACACTGCTACTAGACCTAAACCTAGCCCTAGTTCGAGTCCTAACCCAAACCCTAAAACTAACCCTGATGCTGACTCATATCCTAACACTCACCCTAGCTCTAAACACCACCTTCACCTTAAACTGAACCCTAACAGTAAACCTAGCCCTAATTCGAGTTCTAACTCTAACCCTAAAACTAAGCCTGACCCTGATTCCTATTCTAATATGAACCCTAGCTAAAAATATCACCCTAACCTTAAACCTAACCCTAACACTAAACCTAATCCATACACTAACACTAAAACTAATGGTAACCCTAGTTCTTACATTAGCCATTGCCCTAACCCTAGCCCTAACCCTAACACAAAACCTAAGGCCTAATCTGAGTCCTAAACCTAGCTTTAACCCTAACTCTAACCATAACCTAGCTCTAAACCAATCCCTTACTTAAGCAAAACCTTAAACCTAAGGGTAACCCTAGACCTATCCCTAATCCTTAGGCTAACCAAAACACTAACCTTATTAATAGCCCTTACCCTTGCCCTCATTCTAGATCTAACCCTATCCAAAACCCTAACACTAACCCTGACCCTTCTACTGACCTTACCATTAATCTTAGGTCTAATCCTAACCATAACCCTAAACCAAAACCTACTGTAATCCTATCCCTAGACCTAATCCTGAACCTAACACTGAGCCTAGCCCTAACCATAGCTCAGAACCTAACCCTTACACTACACATAACCTTAACCTAACCCTAGTTCTAACCCTCACCCTAACCCTAAATCAAGACCTAATTCTAACCATAACACTTGCCCTAAACTTAAGTCTAACAGTATCATTAACCTAAACATAATCCTTACCCTAATGTTAACCCTAGGCCTAACCCTAAACATATCACTATCCCCAAACTTATCAATTACCCTAAACCTACCCTGAACCCTAGACCTAATACAATCATTACCCTAACCCTAACTCTAATGATAATTCGAGCCCTAACCCTAAACTCAAACCTAAACCTAACCCTAACACTGACACTGACCCTAATAATTCCCCTAGATCTAAACCTCACTCTTACCCTATACCTAACACTTATACTAGACTTAGCCATAAAACTAACCCCAAAACTATCCCTAAGCATAAACCTAGGCATGATATTAGCCCTAGTCATGATACTAACCATAACCATAACACAAACCCTAGATTTATCCTAGCCCTAAACATAGCCTTAATTATAATCCTAACCATAACCCTAGGCCTAACTCTAACACTACCCCTAGCCCTAATCTTAGATCTAATTTAGCCCTATCCCTAACCTTAACCCTAACCCTAGCCCAAAGACTAACTCTAACTATCACCTTAGTCCTAACCCTAGTTCTAACCCTATACTTTACTGGAACCCTAATCATTGCCCAAACCATAGGTCTAACACTAGCCCTATTCATAGCCCTAGCAGCAACCCTAGATCTAACCCTAACTCTAAATCTAACCATAAACCTTAGCCTAAACCTAAACCTAACACTAGCCCTAACCCTAAGGCTAATCCTAAAACTAGCTCTAACCCTAGCCCTAAAACAAAACCAAGCCATAGACCTAACCCTAACCCTTAATAAAAACTAAGCCCTAACCCTACACTAAGCCATAATTCTATCCATAATTCGAGTTCTAAGCCAAATACTAAAACTAACCCTGACCCTGACTCTGACCTTAACACTAACCCTAGCTCTAAACATCACCCTTACCCTATGCCTAAACATAACAATAGACCTATCCCTAAAACTAACCCTAAAATTAGTTCTAATCACAACCCAGGTATTTACATTAGCCGTTACCCTAAACCTAGCCTTAATTTAACCCCAAACCTAGCCTTATTCCGAGCACTATCCCTAGATTTACCCCTAACCCTAACCCTATCACTAATCCTAACTATAACCCTAGCTGTAACCCTAGATTTAACCCTAACCCTAACCCTAAGACTAACCCTATCAATAATCGTAAAAATAACCCTAGCTGTACCCCTATCTCTAACCCTATCCATTACCCTAAACATAACCCTATCCCTAATGCTAAACCTGTGCCTAAACCTAACCGTATCACTAATCCTAACCCTATCCATTACCCTAAACCTAACCTGAAACCTAAACCTAACACTATCTTTACCCTAATCCTAACTCTAATGCTAATTCGAGCACTAAAATTAAACCTTAACCTATCCAAAACACTAATCATGACCCTGACCCTAAGAGTACCCTTAGCTCTAAACCTGAACCTAACCCTGAACCTAACCCTAAACCTAACCCTTACACTAGACGTAGCCATAAACCTAAACCTAAAATTATTTTTAACCATAACACTAGACCTGAAATTAGCTCTAGCCATAATCCTAGCACTAAACCTAGGCTTAATCCTAGCCTGAAAAATAACCCAAGCCCTAACCCTAGTTCTATTCCTCATCCTAGCTCAAAACCTACATATAACCTCATCCTATACCACAAAACTAACCATAACCCTAAACCTACCCCTAACGCTCACCCTAAACCTAGGCCTAACACAAAGCCTAGTTCTAATCCTAGCCTTTATTTAATCCTAACCTAACCCTAAACCTAGCCATAAGACTAACTTGAACTCTTGCCCTAGCCCTAGCCTAGTTCTATCCTTAGCCTTAATCCTAATCCTAGATCTAAGCCTAAGTCTAAATCTAAACCTAACTCTAAATTTAACTCTAAAATAAGCCTAAACAAAACCCAAACACTACCCCTAACCATAATGCTAATCCTAAAATGTGCCCTATCCCTAGCCCTAGCCATAAACCAAAACCAAGCCATAGCCCTAATCTTAACCCTTAACCTAAATCAAACCCTAACCCTACAACTAACCCTAAAACTAACTCTAAAACTAACCCTGACCCTGACACTGACCCTAACACTAATCCTAGCTCTAAACACCACCCTAAACTAAAATTAACCTTACCACTATATCTAGCCTTAACCTAAACCTGAAACTAGCCTTAATCATAACCCTAGTTCATACATTAGTCAATGCCTTATTGTAGCCCTAAAACTAACACAAATTCTACACCTAATCCAAGCCCTAAACTTAGCTTTAACCATAATACTAGGCCTAACCCTAACCTTAACCCTAGCCCTAACCCTAACTCTAACCCTATTCCTTACACTAAGCCAAACCCTAACCCAAATGCTAACCCTAATCTTAATTCTAATCCTTAGCCTAACTTAAACTCTAATCATAATACTAGTCTTAACCCTAGCCCTCATTCTACCTCTAAACCTATCCCTGACACTCATCTGACCCTAACAGTAACCCTAGGTCTAAACCTGACCCTAACCCTAAACCAAACCCTAACACTAGCCCTACTGGTAACCCTATACTTTACGTAAGCCTAACACTAGACGTGGACCCAAAGTTAATCCTAAATATACTTATAAATCTAGACCTAGACCTAAACAAAATCCTAGCACTAGCACTAAAAATAACCCTTATGCTAAACCAAACACTTACCCTACACCTAAACCTAAACCTAGTCCTAATTCTGGCTCTAACGCTAACCCTAAACATATCCCAAAAACTGACCCTAATTCTAACACTGAACCTAGCTTTAAACATGACACTAACTCACAACCTAGACATAACACTAGACCTAGACATAACCCTAACCCTAAAACTAGCCCTAAACATAACCCTAGCTCTTACATTAACTATAGTCCTAACCCTAGCCCTAAACATAACATAAAACCTAGCCCTAAACCTAGGCCTAAACTTAGCTCTAAGCATAACCCTTAGCCTAACCCTAGCCCTAAACTATGCCTCGCCTTAGACCTAACCCTAACCTTTACACTAAACATAACCCTAGCTCTATCCTAAACCCTAACCCTAACCCTAGCCATAATCCTAACATTAAACCTAGTCTGAACTTTAGCTCTAAACATATCCATTAACCTAACCCTAACCCTAATTAAAACCCATCCCTAACACTAAACATAACTCTAAACATAAATGTAAACCTAGACCGAAACATAAACCTAACCCTCACCCTAGCCCTAATTCTAGTTCAAACACTAACCCTTACCCTAACTTAACTATAACCCTAGCCCTAAACTTAACACTTACCCTAACCCTAAAACTTACCCTAAATCACACCCTAATTCTACTCCTAAACCTAGCCCTAATCCTAGAGTTGATCCAAACCATAACCTAGCCCTAACCCTAGCTCTACACCTCTCCATTACACTAAAAATAACCCTAACCCTAATGGTAACCCTAACCCGGTTGCTAAACGTAACTCATCCTTTACCCTGAACCTTAACTGAAACCTAAACTAAACCTTATCCATTACCCTAATCCTAAACCTAACCCTAATGCTAATTCGAGCCTTATCCCTAAACCTTTAGCTAAACCAAATGCTAACTCTGACACTGTTCCTGGCCCTAATAATAACCCTAGCCCTAAAGCTGACCTTTAACCTAAACCTAACTCTTACAATAGACCTAATCATAACCTAACCCTAAAACTATTTTTAACATTAACCCTAGACCTCATATTAGCCCTAGACCTGGTCCTAGCCATAACACTAACAGAAACCCTAGACCTTAACCTAGCCCTAAACGTAGACTTAATCCTAAACTGAAATATAACCCTAGGCCTAATCCTAATTCTAAAGCTCACCCTATACCTAAAGCTAGCTATAACCACACCCATTGCCCTAAACTTTACCTTAACACCAATGCTAACCCTAACTCTAGCCCAACCCCTTAGTCTAACCCTAACACTAACCCTAGCCTTAATACTAGCCCTAATGTAGCCTGAACCCAACACTAACCCTAGCCCTAATCTTAAACCCTCTAAAAATCACCCTAACCCTAAACCTAACCGTAACATTAGACAAAGCCCTAATCCTAACCCTAAACTAGCACTAATTGCAACACTAGTTCATACATTATCATAGCCCTAATACTAGCCCTAACCAAACCCAAAACCAAGCCTTAATCCCAGCCTTAACCCTAGCTTTAAACCTAACCATAAACCTAACCCTAACCAGAACATAGTCCTAAAATTTACCCTAACCTTAGCCAGAATTCTAACCATAACCCTAGCCCTATCACTAGCTATACCCCTATCCATTTCCCTAATCATAACCATAACTCTAATGGTAACCCTGGGCCTAACCCTAAACCAATCCCTAACCCTAACCTATTTCATTAACCTAAACCTAAACTGAACCCTAAACCTAACCGTACCATTACCCTAACTCTAAACCTAATGCTAATTCAAGCCTTAACCCTAAACCTTAACCCAACCCAAACTGTAACTCTGCCCCTTTCCATGATAATATACCTAGCTATAACCCTGAACCTACCACTAAACCTAATTCTTATACCAGACCTAGCAAAAAACCTAACCCTAAAACTATCGCTAGCCAAAATCCAACACCTGATATTTGCCCTAGCCGTAATTCTAGCCCTAAACTTAACACAAAACACACCCATAACCCTAACACTTACCCTAGCTCTAATCCTATCCATAACCCTAGCCCTAAATTTAGCCTAACCCTATCAATTACCCTAAACATAACCCTAATTATAATGCTAATCCTAGGCCTAAATCTAACCTTATCCCTAACCATAACCCTATCCATTATGCTAAATCTAACCTGAACCCTAAACCAAACCCTATCATTACCCTAAACCAACCCTAATGCTAATTCGAGCCCTAACCCTAAACCCTAACCTAAACAAAACCCTAAACCTGAAGCTGACCCTAATAATACCCCTAGTTCTAAATTTGACCCCTACCTGAAACCTAACACTTACACTAAACATAGCCATAAACCTAACCCTAATCTTTAGCCTAACCCAAACCATCACCCTATTACTAGTTCTAACCCTAGCCCTCATTCTAGCTCTAACCATAACCCAAACCCTAAACCTAACCCTGACACTTATTCTGACCCTAACAGTAACTGTATGTCTAAACCTGAACCTAACCATAAACCAAACCCTAACACTAGCACTAGCAATAAACCTATACCTAAACCTAACCCTAACACTAGCCCTAGACCTAAACCTAATCCTGACTCTAGCCATATCTCTAGCCCTAGACCTAAACAAAAACCTAGCCCTAGCCCTAATGATAAACCTTAACCTAACACAAACACTAATCCTACCCCTAGACCTAACTCTAGTGATAATTCTGGGTTTAACCCTAACCCTAACTATAACCCGAACACTGACTCTGACCCTAACACTAACCCTAGCTCTAAACATCACGAAAATGGTAACCCTAACCCTAACACTTGATCTAGCGTAACACTTACCCAAAAAGTAGCCCTAATCATAACCCTGGTTTATACATTAGTTGTAGGCCTAACACTAGCCCCAACCTAACCCAAAACATGGCCCCAAGCCGAGTGCTAACCCTAGTTTTAACCCTAACCCTAAAACTAGCCCTAATCCATACCCTAACCCTAGATCTAACCCTAGCTTTTACCCTATCCATTACCTTAAGCTAAACCCTAAATCTAATGCTAACCCTAGTCCTAACCATAATTCTTAGCCTAACCCAAACCCTAACCCTATTACTAGGCTTAAACCTAACCTTCATTCCAGCTCTAACCCTAACCAAAACCCAAACCTTATCCCTGACACTTATTCTGACCCTAATACTAACAGCAGGTATAAATCTGACCCTAACCTGAAACGGAATCCTAATATTAGCCCTACCGTTAATCATATACTTAAACCTAAACCTATCACTAATCCCAGATTAAACCTAATCCTAAATCTAGCCATATCTCTAGCCCTAGACCTGAACAACAACCTAGCCCTAGCCTTAACAATAACCCTTAACCTAACCCAAACACTAACCCTACCCCTAGACCTAACCCTAGTCCTAATTCTGGCACTAAACCCAACACTAACTCTAACCTGAACACAGGCCCTGACCCTAACATAATCCTAGCTCCAAAGCTCACTCTAAACCAAACCTAATCCTAACACTAGACCTAGCCATAACCTTAACCCAGAAACTAGCCCTAATCATAACCCTAGCTCTTACATTACCCATGGCCCTAACACTAGGCCTAAACTAGCCCAAAACCTAGCTGTAATTTTAGGCCTGAACATAGCCCTAAGTGTAACCCTAAACCTAACCCTAGCCCTAACCCTAACCCTAAGCCTCGCTTTAGACCTAACCCTAGCTCAAAGCCTAATCTTTACCCTTAACATAAACCTTGCCGTATCCCAAACCCAAACTTAAAACTAGCTCTAGCCCTAACCATAATTCTAATTATATCACCTACCCTAACCCTAATCATAACCATAAGCCTAGCCCTAAACCTAGCTCTAATTCTATCCACTACGCTAACCACAATCCTAACCCTAATGCTAATCCTAGGCTTCACCCTAACCCTATCACAATCCCTAAACCTATCCATTGCCCTAAAACTAACCTGAACCCTAATCCTAAGCCTATTCATTACCCTAACCCTAACTCTAACCCTAATGCTAATTCGAGCCCTAAACCTAAACATTAACCTAAACCAAACCTTAAGCCAAATACTGACCCTAATAATACACATAGCTTTAAAATTGACACTTATCCTAAATCTAACTCTTACACTAGACCTAACCAGAAACATAAGCTGATACTTATCTCTAATGTAAACCTAAACCTGACAATAGCCATAGCCCTAATCCTAGCCCTAACCCAAACACAAACACTAGCTCTTATTCTAGCCTAAAACTTAGCCTTAATCATAACCCTAACCCTAATTGTAACCCTATCACTAGCCCTAAACCAAGATATAACCCCATAGCTTACCCTAAACCTAACACTGACCGTAACATTAACATTAAACATAGCCCTAAACTTAACCCTAGGACTAACCCTAAAACTAACCATAGGCCTAATCCTAAACCTAACCCTAATCCTAGCTTTAAGATTAACTATAACTCCTGCCCTAGCCCTAGCCCTAATTCTAACTCTATCACTTATAAAAATCTTATTCCTAGACATAGCCTACATTAACCCTAGCCCTAACCTTACAATTTGACCTAACCCTAGATCTAAACCTAACTCTAAATCTAACACTAATTCTAAAACTAAACCTAACCCTAACACTAGCCCTAACCCTAATGCTAATCCTAAAACTAGCTCTAACCATAGGCTTAGACCTAAAACAAAACTGAGCCATAAAAATAACCCTAAACTTTTACCTTAACCAAACCCTAAACGTATATCTAGCCCTAAGCCTAGCCCTAATTTGAGTCCTAATCTTAACCCTAAATCTACCCCTAAACCTGTCTCTGACATTAACACTAACCCTACCTCTAAACATTACCCTAAACCTAAACCTTAACCTAACACTAGACCTGGTCCTAACCCTAATTCTAAAACTAGTTCTAATCATAAACCTAGATCATACATTAGCCGTAACCTTAAACCTAATGCTAACCCAAACCTAGCCCAAATCTGATACCTAACCCTAGCTTTCACCCTAACCCTAACCCTAACACTATCCCTAACCCTAACCCGAATGCTAGCTCAAACCCTAGCTCTAGCCTTATACTTTACCCTAGCCAAACCCAACCCTAATATTAACCCTAGTCCTAAAACTAATCCTTACTCTAACCCAAACCCTAACCCTATTACTAGTCCTAACCCTAGTCCTCATTCTTGTTATAATCATAACCCAAATTCTAACCCTAACCATGACCCTTATTCTGACCCCGAACCTAACAAAACCATAACACTAGCCCTACCCATAACCCTATATCAAAACATAACCCTAATATTAGCACTAGATTAAACCTAATCATAAATCTAGCCATATCATTAACCAAGACTTTAACAAAAAACTAGCCCTAGCTCTAATGATAACCCTTAACCTAAGCCAAACACTAATCTTACCTCTAGACCTAACCAATCCTAATTCTGGCTCTAGCCCTAACCCTAACCCTAATCCAAACACAGACCCTGACACTAACACTAACCCTAGCTATAAAACTGACCCTAATGGAAACCTAAACCTAACATTAGACCTAGCCATAACCGTAAACATAACCCTTACATTACCATAGCACTAAAACTAGCTCTAATCCTATCACAACACCTAGCCATAATCCTAGGTCTAAATCTAGCCCAAAGCGTAACCCTAACCCTAACCTAACATTATCCCTTACTGTAAGCCTAACCCTCATGCTAACCCTAGCCCTTGCCTTAGACCTAACTCTAGATAAAACCCAAAACTGAACCCTAAACATAAGCCTAGCCCTATCCCTAAACCTAATCCTAATCTTGGCCCTAATCATAATGTTAACACTAGCCCTAATACTATCTCTAAATTTATCCATTACCCTAAACAGAACCTTAACCCTAATGATAACACTAGCTCTAATCCTAATTGTAAACCTAATCCTAGACCTAACCCTAAACCTAACCCTCATCATAGGATTAACCCTAGATAAAACCATAACCTTATTCTAACACTAAACCTAGACCAAACCCTAACACTTACCCTAAACCTAAAACTACCCCTTACCCTAACCTGACATCTAACACTATCCATTACCCTAACTCAAATGATAATCTTAGCTCTAACCTTAACACTAACCTAAAGATATAACTACCCCAGAACCTAACCCAACATCTAATGCTATCCATTATTCTAACTCTAAAGATAACCTTTGCCCTAAACCTAAAATTGAGGCTAACCTTAACTATAAATCTAACCCTAGACATAATCCTAAACCTAACCCTCACCCTAGCACTATCCCTAGCTCAAAACCTAACCTGTACCCTAAACCTAACCCAAACAATAACCCTAGGCCTAGCCCTAACCCTAACTCTAGCCCTAATCCTATCCAAAACCCTATCCCTAACCCTAGATCTAATGCTGTTCATTATCCTAATGATAACCCTAACCCAAATGCTAACCCTAGGCCTAACCCTAACCCTGTCACTAACCCTAACCCTACCAATTACCCTAATCTTATCCTGAATCCTAAACCTAAACCTATCCATAAACCTAACCTTAATTCTAAACCTAATGCTAATTTGAGCCCTAACCCTAATAATTAACCTAACACAAACCCGAAACCTGACCCTTACTCTAAAAATACACCTTACTCTTTACCTGGGCCTTACCCTAAACCTAACATTAGACCTAGCCATGAACCTAACCTAATAACTATCCCTAGCCATAACCCTAACCCTGACATTATCCCTATCCCTAAAACTTGCCCTAACCCTAACACAAACCCTAGCGCTCATCCTAACCCAAAATCTAGCCTTAATTCTAACACAAACCTAACCTTAGACCTAAACCTAATTCTAATCATCACCCCAGGCATAAACCTAGATGTAACACTAAATCTAAAAATAGCCCTAATTGTAACCCTAGTTCTTACATTATCCGTAGCCCTAAAGCTAACACAAAACCTAGCCTAGACCTAATCCAAGCTCTAACCCTAGCTTTAACCCTAATCCTAAATCTAACCCTAGCCATAACCCAAACCCCAACACTAGCACTAACCCTATCCCTTACCCTAAATCAAACTATAACCCTAAAGGTATCCTTTTCCTAAACTTAATTCTATAGCCGAACCCAAAACCTAACTCTATTACTAGTCCTAACCCTAATCCTCAATCTAGCTCTATCACTATCCCAAACCCTAACACTAACCCTGACCCTTATTCTGACCCTAACACTAACCATAGGTCTAAACCTGACCCTAACCCTAAACCGACCCCTAACATTGGCACTACCTGTATCCCTATAACTAAACCTTACACTAACACTAGACCTAGATCTACACTTAATCTATTATCTAGTGATAACTCTAGGCCTAGCCCTAAACAAAAACTTAGTCCTAGCCCTAATAATAACCCTTAACCTAAACCAAACACTAACCCTACCGCTAGACCAAAGCCTAGTCACTAATGCTGGCCCTAACAATAAACCTAACCCTAAACCTAACACTGACCCTTACCCTAACACAAACCCTAGCTCTAAACCTTATCCTAACAAAACACATAACCCTAACACTAGACTTAGCCATATCACTAACCCTGAGACTAGACATCACCATAGGCCAAAACCTACCTCTAACTCTATCCATTACCCTACCCTAACCATAACCCTAATGCTAACCCTAGCCCTAACCCTCACACTGACTCTAACCCTAATGCTCATCCTAGTCCAAACCCTAGCTCAATCCCTAACCCTTAAACTTAACCTAACCCTAACACTAACCCATGGCCTAAACCTAAACCTAACCTAAACCCTAGCCCTAATACTAACCTTAACCCTATCTCTAACCCTAGCTCTAAGCCTACATATTACCCTAACTCTAACTCTAAACTTAATGATAACCCTAGACATAACCCTAGCTCTAACACGACCCATTACCCTAACCCTAACCCTATCCCTGATGATAACCCTAACCCTTACCCTAAATCTAACCTAACCCTAACCCTAGACATAACCAGAAACCTAACCCTTGCCATAGAGCTAAATGTTGCTCAAACCCTAAACATTACCCTAAACCTAACACTAAACCTATCCCTAACCATAACCTTAAGCCTAAACCTAACCCTAAACCTAACCCTAACACGACATCAAACCCTATCCAATACCCTAAACCTAATGATAACCCTAGCCCTAATCTTAACACTAACCTTGAAACTAAATTAACTATAACCTAGACCTAACCCTAAACCTAACCCTTGCCCTAGTGCTAAACATAGCTCAAACTCTAAATCATACCTTAAACCTAAACCTAACCCTAACCCTAGGCCTAAACCTAACTCTAGGCCTAATAATAACCATAACCATAGCACTAACCCTATCCCTTACCCTAAGCACAACCATAACCCTAGGCCTAACCCTAACCCTTTTGCTAACTCTAACCCTATCAATTACCCTACACCTAACATGAACCCTAAACCCCAACCTTTCATTACCTTAACCAAACCCTAATGCTAATTCAAGTCTAAACCTAAACCCTAACCTAAACCAAACCTGAAACCTAATTCTAACCCTAATAATAACCCTAGCTCTAAACCTGACCCTTACCCTAACCTGAACACTTACACTAGACCTAGCCAAAAATCTAACTCTCAATCTATGCCTAATGTAAGCCTAGACCTGACATTAGGCCTACCCCTAATTCTTGCCATAACCCTAAAACAAACCCTAGCCCTCATCCTAGCCCTAAACCTAGCCTTATTACTAAATCAATCCATAACTCTAGTTCTAACCGAAATTCTAACCTTTGACCTAGCTCTAAAACTAAATTTAACCCCATCCCTTCCCCTAATCCTAACCCTATCCCTAAATCTAAACCTAAGCCTAAACTAGGCCTAACCCTAGTACAAACACTAGACCTAATCCTAGCCCTAATTTAGCCCTAAACCTAACCTAACCCTAGCCCTAAGACTAACTCTAACTCTTGTCCTAGCCATATTTCTACTTCTAACCCTATCCCTTACCATAATCCTATCACTTGCCTTTACATTAGCCCTAACCCTAGCTCTAGCCCTAATCCTATATCAAACCCTAACTCTAAATCTAACCCTAACCCTAAGCTAAACCTCTCACTAACACAAGCTGTAACACTAATGCTAGTCTGAAAACTAGCCCTAACCTAGCCCTAGCCCTACAAAACAACCTAGCCATAGTCCTAACCCTAACCTTTAACATAAACCAAACCCTAAGCCTACACCTAGCCCTAAACCTAGCTCTAATTCGAGTCCTATGCCTAACCCTAAAACAAACCCTGACCCTGACTCTGACCCTAACACTAACCCTAGCTCTAAACATCACTCAAAACCTAAACCTAACCTAGCCCTAACCCTAACCCTAAAACTAGTTCTAATCATAACCCTAGTTCTTACATTGGCTCTAGTTCTAAACCTTACCCTAACCTAACCCATATCCTATCCTATAACCATAACCCTAACACTACCTTTAACCCTAAACATAACCCTAAATCTAGCCCTAACCCTTACCCTAAACCTAACCCTAACCCTAAACCTAACACCTGACATAACCCAAAACCTAACCCTAAACCTAGCCTTAATCCTAACCATAAACCTAGACCTAACCCGAGCTGTAACCCTATTCATTACCCCAATCCTAATCCTAACCCTAGTGCTAACCCTAGGATAACCCTAAACCTATTTCTAACCCTAAACTTATACATTGCCTTAAACCTAACCTGAACCCTAAACCTAATCATATCCATTAACCTAATCCTAACCCTAATGATCTTACCCCTAAAACTATCTCTAACCATAACCCTAGACTTAACATTAGCCGTAGCCCTAATAAAGTCCTAAACCTGAAACAAACTCTAGCCCTAATCCTAGCTCTAATCTTAGCCTTAATCCTAAACCTAACCCTAACCATAGACCTAAACCTAATTTTAACCATCGGTCTAGTTCTAAGCTAGCTATAACATCATACCTAACCATATCCATAACCATAACCCTAACCATGAACCTAGGCTCAGCCTTAATACTCACCCAAGCTCTAATTCTAGCTCTAATTAAGCCCTAATTTTAACCGTAAATCTAATCCTTACACTAACTCTAACTCTCGCCCTAGCCCTATCCCTAGTTCTAACCCTATCCCTTATAATAACTCAAATCCTAGCCTTAACCCTAGCCCTATCCTTTGCTGTAGCCCTAAACCTAGATCTAACTCTAACTCTAAATATAACCCTAACCCTAAGCCTAAACCACACACTAACACTAGCTGTAACCCTAACGCTAATTTGAAAACTAGCCCCAACCCAAGCCCTAGCTCTCAAACAAAACCGAGCCATTTCACTGACCCTAACCCTTAACCTAAAGCAAACCCTAACCCTACAGCTAGCCCTAATTCGAGTCCTAACCCTAACCCTAGAACTAATATTAACCCTGACTCTGACCTTAACACTAACCCTAGCTCTACACATCACCCTATCCCTAAACCTAATCCTCACACTAAACCTCGCCCTAAACCTAACACTAAAACTAGCCCTAATCATAATGCCAGTTCTTAAATTAGCCATAGTCCTAAACCTAACACAAAACCTAGCCCTAATCCAAGGCCTAACTCGAGTTTTAACCCTAATCCTAACCATGGCTCTAACCCTAACCCTATCCCTAGTCCTAATCCTATTTCTAATGCTATTTCTTACATTTAGTAAAACCCTCACCCTATTGCTACCCTAGTCCTAACCCTAATTCTATGCCTACCCCAAACCCTAACTCTATTATTAGTCCTAATCCTAAACCTCATTCTAGCTCTAAACTTAACCCAAACCCTAACTCTAACCCTGACCCTTATTCTGACCCTAACACTAAACCTAGGTTCAAACCTGACCCTAACCCTTAACTGAAAACTAACACTAGCCCTACCATTAACCCTAAACCTAAACCTAACAATAACACTAGCCCTAGACCTAAACCTAATCTTCAATGTAGCCATAACCCTAGCCTTAGCCCTAACAATAACCCTTAACTTAAACCAAACACTAACTCTACTCCTAGACCTAACCCTAGTCCTCATTCTGGACCTTACCCTAAACCTAATCCTAACCTGAACCCTGACATTTACCCTAACAAAAACCCTAGCTCTAAACCTTATTCTATGCCAAAAACTAACCCTAACACTAGATGAACTCTAAATATAGCCATAACCATTACTCTAGCTCTTACATTACCCATACACCTAACAGTAGCCCTTAACCTCACACAAAACCCAGCCTGAATTACAGCCCTAAACCTAACCCGAAGCATAACTCTAAACCTAAACTTAGCCCTAACCCTAACCCTAACCCTCGTTCTAGCCCTAACCCTAGCTCAAACACTAAACCTTACCATAAAATAACCCTAGCCCAAACCCTAAACCTCACCCTAATTCTAGCCCTAATCCTAACTCTAACCATAGCCCAAACCCTAGCTCTAATTCTATCCATTATGCTAATAATAACCCTAAAATTAATGCTACCCTAGCCCTTAACCTAACCGTAAATCTACCCTAGCCCAGACTGTAAAGCTAACCCATACCCTAGCCATAAACTTAGCTCAATCCCTAACCCTTACACTTAATCTAACCATAACACTAACCCAAGGTCAAACCCTAAACCTAAACCCAGCCCTAATCCTAACCTTAACCCAAGCCCTAATCCTAGCTTGAACCCTATCCATTACTCTAACCCTAAACTTAACCTGAATGATAACACTAGACCAAAAGCTAAACCTACCCTAACCCTAAACATAAATCTAACCCTAGAACTAACAGTGAAACTAACCTAACCCTAACCCTAAACCTAAGATAGCTCAAATGCTAACCCTAATCATAAACCTAAACCTAACGCTAACCTAAACCTAAAACTATCTTTAACCTGACATCTAAACCTATTACCCTAGCCCTAACCATTACACTAACCATGACCATAACCCTAGACCAAACCATAAATTAATCTTAGCCATAGCAAAATTCCTAGCTCAAACCCTAAACCGTACCCTAAACTTAATCCTAAGTGTAACCCTCGCCCTAACCCTGACCCTAATGCTAACTCTAGCCCTAATCCTAACCATTATCCTAGCCCTAAACATAGGTCTAAACGTATAAATTACCCTAACAATAATTATAACCCTAATGCTAACCCTAGGCCTAACCCTAAACCTACCACAAACACTAACCATATCCATTACCTTAAACCAAACCTAACCCTAAACCTAACACTATCCATTACCTTAACCCTAATTCTAACCTTAATGCTAATTTGAGCCTTAACACTAAAACTTAACCTAACCCAAACCCAAAGCCTGACCCTGACCCTAAATTACCCCAGATCTTAATCTGACCCTTTCCCTAAATGTAACACTTTAATTTGACCTTGCCATAAACCTAATCCTAAAAATATCACTAACTATAAACGTAGACCTGACATTAGTCCTAGCCCTAATTGTTGCCCTAAACCTAACACAAAACCTAGCCCTAATCCTAGCCTTAAATCTAGCCTTAATCCTAAACCTAACCATAACCCTAGCCCTAACCCTAAAGCTAATCATAAAACTAGCCCTAACCCTAATCATAGCACTAAAACAAAACCGAGCAACAGGCCTAACACTAACCTTAACTTAAACCAAACCCTAGCACTACACCTAGATCTAACCCTAGCCCTAATTCAAGTCCTAATCATAATCTTAAAATTAACCCTTTATCTGACTTATATCCTAACACTCATCTAGTTCAAAACACCACCATAAACCTAAACCTACCGTAATCCTATCCCTAGACTTAACCCTAAACCTAGCCCTAACCCTAGCTCAAAACCTAACCTTTATGCTAAACATAACTCTAATCCTAACTCTAAACCTAGTTCTAACACTAACTCTAACACTAACTCAAGGCATATTCCTAACCATAACTCTAGTTCTAACCCTATCAATTACCCTAAACATAACCCTTACTCTAATGCTAACCCTAAGCCTAACCCTAGCCCTATCTCTAACGCTAACCGTATCAATTACCCTAAACCAAACCTGAACCTTTAAACAAACCCTAACTATACCCTAACCCTAACACTAATGCTAATTTGAACCGTAAACCTAAATCCTTACCTAAGCCAAATCCTAATCCTAATAATTCCCTGAGCTCTAAAACTTACCCTTACCCTAAACCTAACCCTTACACTAGATGTAGCCATAGGCCTAACCCTAAAAATATCTTTAACCATACCCTAACCTGATATTAGACCTGAATCTAAAATGAACACTATCCCTCATCCTAGTCCTAAACCTAGCCTTAATCATAACCCTAACTCCGACCCTAGCCCTAACCCTAACTCTAACCCTCACCCTACGTCTAAACCTAGCTATAACACCATTCGTTATCCTAAACTTAAACCTAACCTATTCCTATCGCTAGGCCTTAACTAAACGCTAACCCTAGCCCTAATCCTAGCCCTAATTTAACCTTATCAGAAACCCTAAATCTAATTTTAGCCCTGTCACTAATTCTAACTCTCACACTAGTCCTAACCCTAATGTTAATCCTAAAAGTAGCCCTAACCCTTGCCCTAGCCCTAAAATGAAAGTGAATGATAGCCCTATCCTGAAACCTTAACCTAAACCAAACCATTAACCTAACCCTAGCCCTAATTTGAGTTTTAAACTGAACACTAAAACAAACCCTGACCCTTACTCTGACCATAACACTAACCCTAGCTCTAAACATAACCCTAATCCTAAACCTAAACCTTTGACTAGACATAGC
The DNA here is from genome assembly GCF_021218885.2 of Marmota monax. Classification (NCBI taxonomy): domain Eukaryota; kingdom Metazoa; phylum Chordata; class Mammalia; order Rodentia; family Sciuridae; genus Marmota; species Marmota monax. The sequence goes on along the minus strand of NW_026695162.1, from coordinate 60,799 downwards.
CCTAACTTTAACCGCAAATTTAGCCTTAAACATAACCCTGGTACTTACATTAGCCATAACCCTAACTCTAGCATTAACTTAACACAAAACCTATCCCTAATCCGAGCCTAACCCAAGTTTTAACCCTAATGCTAACCCTAAACTAGCTCTAATCATAAACATAACCCTAGCCCTAACCCTAGCTCTAACCCTATGCATTGCCATAAACAGGACCCTAACTCTAATGCTAAATGTAGTCCTAAACCTAACCCTATTGCTAATCCTAACCCATTCCATTACCCTAACCAAAACCTAGACTCTAAACCTCACCCTATCATTAACATAACACTAACCCTAATGCTAATTTGAGCCCTAACTTTAAAACTTAACCTATCACAAACCCTAAAGGAGACCCTGATTGTAAAAATAGTTCTAGCTCTAAACCTGACCCTAACCCTAAAACTAACCCTTACACTACATGTAGCCATAAACCTAACACTAAAACTATCTTTACCATAACCCAAGACCTGATATTAGCCCTAGCCCTAATCCTAGCCCTAAACCTAAATCAAACCCTAGCCCTCATCCTAGCCCTAAACCTAGCCCTAATCATAACTCTAACCCTAACCATAGCCCTAACCTAATTCTAACCCTCACCCTCCCACTAAACCTAGTTATAACACCATCCCTTACCCTAAACTTAATCCTAACCCTAACCCTAACACTAGACCTAAGCTGAACACTAACCCTAGTCCTAATCCTAGCCCTAATTTAACCCTATCCCTGATTCTAACACTAACCATAGTCCTAAGACTAACTCTACCTCTCACACTAGCCCTATCCCTAGTTCTAACGATATCCTTTAACTTAACCGTAACCCTAGCCCTAAACATAGCCATAAATCTAGGCATAACACTTGCCAAATCCTTATTTCTAGTCCTAACCCTAGATCTAACTCTAACTCTAACTCTAACACTAACAGTAACCCTAGCTCTAAACACCACCCCAAACCTAAACCTAAACCTAAAACTATACCTAGCCCTAACATTAACCCTAAAACTAGCCTGAATCATAACAAGTTCTTTCATTAGCTGTAGCCCTAACCTATTGCAAAACCTAGCCCTAATCCAAGGTCTTCCCTAGCTTTAACCCTAAAGCTATCCAAATCCTAACCATAGCCCTAACCCTAAGCCTAAGCCTAAGCCTAGACCTAATCCTTTGCATAAACCTAGCACTAACCCTAGCTCTAACCTATCCATTACTCTAAAGATAACCCTAAACCTTATGCTAACCCTAGGCCAATCCCTAATCCTATACCTAAACTTAACCCTATAAATTACTTTACACTTAACCTGAACCCTAAACCTAAAACTATCATTACACTATCCTTAACAATAATGCCAATTCGAGCCCTAAACCTAAACCTTAACCTAACAAAAACCCTAAACCTGACCCTAACCCTAATAATACCATAGCTCTAAACTTGACCCTAACCATAAACCTAACCTTTAAATAGGACCTAGCTATAAACCTAACCCTAAATTATCCCTAACTGTAACCGTAGACCTGATTTTTGCACTAGCTCTAATCCAAATACATTAGTTGTAGGCTTAACACTAGCTCCAACCTAACCCAAAACATGATGCTAAGCCAAGCACTAACCCTAGTTTTTACCCTAACCCTAAAACTACCCCTAATCCATACCCTAACCCTAGATCTAACCCTGAGCTTTTACCCTATCCATTACCTTAAGCTAAACCCTAAACCTAAAGCTAACCCTTGTCCTAATGTGAATTCTAGCATAACCCAACCCCTAACCCTATTACTAGGCCTACCCCTAACATTTGTTCCAGCTCTAACCCTAACCAAAACCCAAACCTATCCCTGACAGTTATTCTGACCCTAATACTAACAGCAGGTATAAACCTGACCCTAACCCTAAACCGAACCCTAACATTACCCCTACCAGTAATCATATACTTAAACCTAAACCTAATCTAATCCTAAATCTAGCCATATCTCTAGCCCTAGACCTGAACAACAACCTAGCCCTAGCCCTAACAATAACCCTTTACCTAATTCAAAAACTAACCATACACCTAGACCTAACCCTAGTCCTAATTCTGGCACTAGAAACAACATTAACTCTTACCTGAACACTGGCCCTGACCCTAACATAATCCTAGCTCCAAAGCTCACTCTAAACCAAACCTAATCCTAACACTAGACCTAGCCATAACCCTATCACTAAAACTAGCCCTAATCATAACCCTAGCTCTTACATTACACATGGCCCTAACACTAGGCCTAAACTAGCCCAAAACCTAGTTGTAATTTTAGGCTTGAACACAGCCCTAAGTGTAACCCTAAACCCAACCCTAGCCCTAACCCTAACCCTAAGCCTCACTTTAGACCTAACCCTAGCTCAAAGCCTAACATTTATCCTTAACATAACCCTAGCTGTATCCGAAACCCAAACCTAACACTAGCTCTAATCCTAACATTAAACATAGCCCTAAACATAGCTCTAATTATATCAACTACCGTAACCCTAACCCTAATCATAACCATAAGCCTAGCCCTAAACCTAGCTCTAATTCTATCCACTACGCTAACCACAATCCTAACCCTAATGCTAATCCTAGGCTTAACGCTAACCCTATCACAATCCCTAAACCTATCCATTGCCCTAAATCTAACTTGAACCCTAATCCTAAGCCTATTCATTACCCTAACCCTAACTCTAACCCTAATGCTAATTCGAGCCCTAAACCTAAAAATTAACCTAAACCAAACCTTAAGCCAAATACTGACCCTAATAATACACATAGCTTTAAACTTGACCCTTACCCTAAATCTAACCCTTACACTAGACCTAACCATAAACATAAACCGAAACCTATCTCTAATGTAACCCTAAACCTGACAATAGCCCTAGCCCTAATATTAGCCCTAACACAAACACAAACACTATCTCTTATCCTAGAATAAAACTTAGCCTTAATCATAACCCTAACCCTAATTCTAACACTTTCCCTAGCCCTAAACCTAGTTATAAACCCATTGCTTACCCTAAACCTAACCCAGACCTTAACATTAACATTAAACCTAGACCTAAACTTAACCCTAGGACTAATCCTAACACTAAACCTAGCCCTAATCCTAAACCTAACCCGAATCCTAGCTTTAAGAATAACTACAACTCTTGCTCTAGCCCTAGCCCTAATTCTAACTCAATCACTTACCATAATCTTATTCCTGGCCATAGCTTACATTAACCATAGCCCTAACCTTACATTTTGCCCTAACTGTAGATCTAAACCTAACTCTAAATCTAAACCTAATTCTAAAACTAAACCTAAACCTAACACTAGCCCTAACCCTAAAGCTAATCCTAAAACTAGCTCTAACCATAGGCTTAGACCTAAAACCAAACTGAGCCATAACAATAGCCCTAAACTTTTACCTAAACCAAACCTTAACCTTATATCTAGCCCTAAGCCTAGCCCTAATTTGAGTTCTAAATTTAACCCTAAATCTATCCCTAAACCTGTCTCTGACATTAACACTAACCCTACCTCTAAACATCACCCTAAACCTAAACCTTAACCTAACACTAGACCTGGTCCTAACCCTAATTCTAAAACTAGTTCTAATCATAAACTTAGATCATGTATTAGCCATAACCTTAAACCTAATGCTAACGCATCCCTAGCCCAAATCCGATACCTAACCCTAGCTTTCACCCTAACCCTAACCCTAACACTATCCCTAACCCTAACCCGAAACATAGCTCTAACCCTAGCTCTAACCTTATACTTTACCCTAGTCAAACCCCAACCCAAATGCTAACCCTAGTCCTAAAATTAGTCCTTAGTCTAACCCAAAACCTAACCCTATTACTAGTCCTAACAATAGCCCTCATTCTTGTTATAACCATAACACAAATTCTAACCGTAACCCTGACCCTTATTCTGACCCTGAACCTAAACCAAACCCTAACACTAGCCCTACCCATAACCCTATAAATAAACGTAACCCTAATTCTAGACCTAGATTAAACCTAATCATACATCTAGCCATATCTTTAACCAAGACCTAAAAAAAAAAAAATAGCCCTAGCTCAAATGATAACCCTTAACCTAAGCCAAACACTAACCTTACCTCTAGACATACCAATCCTAATTCTGGCTCCAGCTCTAACCCTAACCCTAATCCAAACACAGACTCTGACATAACACTAAACCTAGGTATAAAACTGACCTTAACTGAAATTTAAACCTAACACTAGAACTAGCCATAACCGTAAACATAACCCTTACATTACCATAGCACTAAAACTAGCTCTAAACCTAACACAAAACCTAGCCCTAATCCTAGGCCTAAATCTAGCCCAAAGCGTAACCCTAACCCTAACCTAACCTTATCCCTTACCGTAAGCCTAACACTCATGCTAACCCTAAACCTCGTCTTAGACCTAACCCTAGATAAATCCCAAAACTGAACCCTAAACATAACCCTAGCCCTATCCCTAAACCAAATCCTAATCCTAGCCCTAATCATAATGTTAACACTAGCCCTAATACTATCTCTAAATTTATCCAACACACTAAACAGAACATTAACCCTAATGATAACCTTAGCTCTAATCCTAATTTTAAACCTATTCCTAGATCTAACCCTAAACCCAACCCTCATCGTAGCCTTTACCCTACATAAAACACTAACCCTTACTCTAACTCTAACCCTAGCCCAAAACCTAACACTAACCCTAAACCTAAAACTACCCCTAACCCTAACCTGACATCTAACCCTATCCATTACCCTAACTCAAATGATAATCTTAGTCCTAATATTAACACAAACCCTAAACCTAAAACTACCCTTAAAACTAACCCGACATCTAACCCTATCCATTAACCTAACTCTAAAGATAACCTTTGCCATAACCCTAAAACTATCCCTAACCTTAACCATAAATCTAACCCTAGACATAATCCTAAACCTAATCCTCACCCTAGCACTATCCCTAGCTCAAAACCTAACCTGTACCCTAAACCTAACCCAAACCCTAACCCTAGGCCTATCCCTAACCCTAACTCTAGCCCTAATCCTATCCAAAACCCTAGCCCAAACACTAGATCTAATGCTGTTCATTACCCTAACAATAACCCTAACCCAAATGCTAACCCAAGGCCTAACCCTAACCCTATCACTAACCCTAACCCTACCAATTACCCTAATCTTATCCTGAATCCTAAATCTAAACCTATCCATAAACCTAACCCTAATTCTAACCCTAATGCTAATTTGAGCCCTAACCCTAATAATTAACCTAACACAAACCCAAAACCTGAACCTTACCCTAAAAATGCACCTTACTCTTTACCTGGGCCTTACCTTAAACCTAACATTAGACCTAGCCATGAATCGAACCCTATAACTATCCCTAGCTGTAACCCTAAACCTGACATTATCCCAATCCATAAAACTTGCCCTAACCCTAACATAAACCCTAGCCCTCATCCTAACCCAAAATCTAGCCTTAATTCTAACACAAACCTAACCCAAGACCTTAACTTAATTCTAATCATCGCCCTAGCCCTACACCTAGCTATAACCCCATCCCTTCCCCTAAACCTAACCCTAATCTAATCTTCCCCATCCCTAAGCCTAAACCTAATCTTAAACATAGCCCTAACACTAGGCCTAACCTTAACACCAATCCTAGACATATTCCTAGCACTAATTTAGCCCTAAACTTAACACTAACACTAGCCTTAAGACTAACTCTAACTATCGCCTTAGCTCTACTCCTAGTTCTAACCCTATCACTTACTGTAACCCAAACACTAGACCTAACCTTAGCCCTAACCCTAGTCATAGCCCTAACCTTAGAAATAACCATAACTCTATATGTACCACTAAGCCTAAACTCACCCTATCACTAGCAGTAACACTAAGATTAATTGTAAAACTACCCTTAACTTTATCCTTAGCCCTAAAACATAAGAAGCCATAACACTAAACCTAACCCTTAACCTAAACCAAAACCTAACCCTACATCTAGCCCTAAGCCTACCCTAATTCGAATCCTATCCCCAACCCTAAAACTAACCCTGACCCTGACTCTGAACCTAACACTAACCCTAGCTCAAAATATCACTGTGAACTTAAACCTAACCATTAAACTAGGCTTAGCCCTAACCGTAACCCTAAAATTAGCCTAATCATAATTCTAGTTCTAACATTAGCTGTATCCCTAATACTAGCACTAATGTTACCCAAAATTTAGCCCTAATGTGAGCCCCAACCCTAGCTTTAACCCTAACTATAAACCTAAACCAAGTCCTATCCCTTACCCTAAACCTAACCCTAAATTTAATCCTTGCACTATCCCTAAACCTAACACTAACCCAAACACTAACACTAACCATAACCCTAGCCCTAACTCTAGCTCTAACCTTATCCATTACACTAACCCTAACCCTAATCCTAACCCTAATGCTAACCCTTGGCCTAACCCTAACACATTCGCTAACCCTAACCTATCCATTACCCTAAACATAACCCTAACCCTAAGCCTAACCAAACACTAAACCTAGACGTAACACTAACCCTAAAAGTAGCCCTAATTGTAACCCTAGTTCTCACATTAGCCATAGCCCTAAAGCTAACACAAAACCTAGCCTAGACCTAATCCAAGCTCTAACCCTAGCTTTAACCCTAATCCTAAATCTAACCCTAGCCATAACCTTAACCCTAACCCTAGTCTTTTTTTAAGAGAGAGTGAGAGAGAGAGGGAGAGAGAGAGAGAATTTTTAATATTTATTTTTTAGTTATCGGCGGACACAACATCTTTGTATGTGGTGCTGAGGATCGAACCTGGGCCGCACGCATGCCAGGCGAGTGTGCTACCGCTTGAGCCACATCCCCAGGCCCTAACCCTAGTCTTAACAGTAGTGCTAACCATATACCTTACCCTAAGCCAAACTATAACCCTAAAGCTACCCTTGTCCTAAATTTAATTCTTAGTCGAACCCAAAACCTAACTCTATTACTAGTCCTAACCCTAATCCTCAATCTAGCTGTATCACTATCCCAAACCCTAACACTAACCCTGACCCTTATCTGACCCTAACACTAACCATAGGTCTAAACCTGACCCTAACCCTAAACCGACCCCTAACATTGGCACTACATGTATCCCTATAACTAAACCTTACACTAACACTAGACCTAGACCTACACTTAATCTATTATCTAGTGATAACTCTAGGCCTAGCCCTAAACAAAAACTTCGTCCTAGCCCTCATAATAACCCTTAACCTAACCCAAACACTAACCATACCCCTAGACCAAACCCTAGTCCTAATGCTGGCCCTAACAATAAACCTAACCCTAAACCAAACACTGACCCTCACCCTAACACAAACCCTAGCTCTAAACCTTATCCTAACAAAACACATAACCCTAACACTAGACGTAACCATATTACTAACCCTGAGACTAGCCATCACCATAGGCCAAAACCTACCTCTAACTCTATACATTACCCTACCCTAACCCTAACCCTAATGCTAAACCTAGCCCTAATCCTCACACTGACTCTAACCCTAATTCTCATCCTAATCCAAACCCTAGCTCAATCCCTAACCCTTAAACTTAAACTAGCCCTAACACTAATCCATGGCCTAAACCTAAACCTAACCTAAACCCTAGCCCTAATACTAACCTTAACCCTATCCCTAACCCTAGCTCTAACCCTACCCATTACCCTAACCCTAACCCTAACCCTGATGATAACCCTAGCCCTTACCCTAAATCTAACCTAACACTAACCCTAGACATAACCAGAAACCTAACCCTTGCCATAGAGCTGACCCTTGCTCAAACCCTAACCATTACCCTAAACCTAACACTAAACCTATCCCTAAACATAACCTTAAGCCTAACCCTACCCTAACACAACATTAAACCCTATCCAATACCCTAAACCTAATGATAAACCTAGCCCTAATCTTAACACTAACCTTGAACCTAACCCTAACTATAACCTAGACCTAACCCTAAACGTAACCCTTGCTCTACTGATAACCATAGCTCTAACTCTAAACCATACCCTAAACCTAAACCTCACCCTAGGCCTAAACCTAACTCTAGCCCTAATAATAACCATAACCCTAGCCCTAACCCTAGCCCTTACCCTAAGCACAACCATAACCCTAAGGATAACCCTAGGCCTAACCCTATCCCATTAGCTAACTCTAACACTATCAATTACCCTACACCTAACATGAACCCTAAACACAAACCTATCATTACCCTAACCAAACCCTAATGCTAATTCAAGTCTAAACTTAACCCTAACCTAAACCAAACCTGAAACCTAATTCTAACCCTAATAATAACCCTAGCTCTAAACCTGACCTTTACCCTAACCCGAACCCTTACACTAGACCTAGCCATAAATCTAACCCTCTATCTATGCCTAATGTAAGCCTATACCTGACACTAGCCCTAGACATATTTCTTGCCATAACCCTAAAACAAACCCTAGCCCTCATCCTAGCCCTAAACCTAGCCTTATTACTAAATCAATCCATAACCCTAGTCCTAACCGAAATTCTAACATTTGACCTAGACCTAAAACTAGCTTGAACCCCATCCCTTCTCCTAATCCTAACCCTAATCCTAAACCTAAACCTAAGCCTAAACTAGGCCTAACCCTAATACAAACACTAGACCTAATTCTAGCCCTAATTTAGCCCTAAACCCAACCTAACCCTAGCCCTAAGGCTAACTCTAACTCTCGACCTAGGCCTATTTCTAGTTCTAACCCTATCCCTTACAATAATCCTATCACTTGCCTTTGCATTAGCCCTAACCCTAGCTCTAGCCCTAATCCTATATCAAAACCCAACTCTAAATCTAACCCTAACCCTAAGCTAAACCTCTCACCAACACTAGCCATAACACTAATCCTAGTCTTAAAACTAGCCCTAATCTAGCCCTAGCCCTAAAAAACAACCTAGCCATAGCCCTAACCCTAACCTTTAACATAAACCAAACCCTAAGCCTACACCTAAACCTAGCTCTAATTCAAGTCCTATCCCTAAGCCCAAAACAAACTCTGACCCTGACTCTGACCCTAACACTAACCCAAGCTCTAAACATCACTCAAAACCTAAACCTAAACATCACCCTATACCTAGCCCTAACCCTAACCCTAAAACGAGTTCTAATCATAACCCTAGTTCTTATATTGGCTGTAGTTCTAAACCTTACCCTAACCTAACTCAAAACCTATTTGTAATCGGTCCCATAACACTACCTTTAACCCTAACCATAATCCTAATTCTAGCCCTTACCCTTACCCTAAACCTAACCCTAACCCTAACACTAACCCCTTACATAACCCAAAACCTAACCCTAAACCTAGCCTTAATCTTAACCATAAACCTAGACCTAAACCCAGCTGTAACCCTATTCATTACCCCAATCCTAATCCTAACCCTAGTGCTAACCCTAGGATAACCCTAAACCTATTTCTAACCCTAAACTTATACATTGCCCTAAAACTAACCTGAACCCTAAACCTAATCATATCCATTAACTTAATCCTAACCCTAATGATCTTAACCCTAAAACTATCTCTAACCCTAACCCTAGACTTAACATTAGCCATAGCCATAATGAAGGTCTAATCCTAAAACAAACTCTAGCCCTAATCCTAGCCCTAACCTTAGACTTAATTCTAAACCTAACCCTAACCATAGACCTAGACCTAATTTTAACCCTCGCCCTAGTTCTAAGCTAGCTATTACATTATACCTAACCATATACATAACATAACCATAACCATAAACCTAGGCTCAGTCATAATAGTCACCATAGCTCTAATTCTAGCTCTAATTAAGCCCTAATTCTAACCCTAAATCTAATCCTTACAGTAACTCTAACTCTCGCCCTAGCCCTATCCCTATTTTTAACCCTATCCCATATAATAACTCAAATCCTAGCCCTAACCCTAACCCTACCCTTCGCTGTAGCCCTAAACTTAGAACTAAACCTAACTCTAAATATAACCCTAACCCTAAGCCTAAACCACACCCTAACACTAGCTGTAAACCTAACGCTAATTTGAAAACTAGCCCCAACCCAAGCCCTACCTCTCAAGCAAAACCCGTGCCATTTCACTGAACCTAACCCTTAACCTAAAGCAAATCCTAACACTACAGCTAGCCCTAAACGTAGCCCTAATTCGAATCCTAACCCTAATCCTAGAACTAATACCAACCCTGACTCTGACCTTAACACTAACCCTAGCTCTACACATCACCCTATCCCTAAACTTATTCCTCACACTAGACCTCGCCCAAAACCTAACACTAAAACTAGCCCTAAACGTAATGCCAGTTCTTAAATTAGCCATAGTCCTAAACCTAACACAAAACCTAGCCCTAACAAATCCAAGGCCTAACCCTAGTTTTAACCCTAATCCTAAACCTGGCCCTAACCCTAACCCTATCCCTAGTCCTAATCTTAGTTCTAACTATTTCTTACACTTAGTCAAACCTCACCCTATTGCTACCCTAGTCCTAACCCTAATTCTATGCCTACCCCAAACCCTAACTCTATTACTAGTCCTAATCCTAACCCTCATTCTAGCTCTAAACTTAACCCAAACCCTAACTCTAACCCTGACCCTTATTCTGACCCTAACACTAAAACTAGGTTCAAACCTGACCCTATCCCTTATCCGAAAACTAACACTAGCCCTACCATTAACCCTAAACCTAAACCTAACAATAACACTAGCACTAGACCTAAACCTAATCCTAAATATAGCCATAACCCTAGCAATAGCCCTAACAATAACCCTTAAGTTAAACCAAACACTAACTCTACCCCTAGACCTAACCCTAGTCCTCATTCTGGACCATGCCCTAAACATAATCCTAACCTGAAACCTGACATTTACCCTAACAAAAACCCTAGCTCTAAACCTTATTCTATGCCAAAAACTAACCCTAACACTAGATGAACTCTAAATATAGCCATAACCATAACTCTAGCTCTTACATTACCCATATAGCTAACTGTAGCCCTTAACCTCACACAAAACCCAGCCCGAATTACAGCCCTAAACCTAACCCGAAGCATAACTCTAAACCTAAACTTAGCCCTAACCCTAACCCTAACCCTCGTTCTAGCCCTAACCCTAGCTCAAACACTAAACCTTACCATAAAATAACCCTAGCCCAAACCCTGAACCTCACCCTAATTCTAGCCCTAATCCTAACTCTAACCATAGCCCAAACCCAAGCTCTAATTCTATCCATTATACTAACAATAACCCTAAAATTAATGCTACCCTAGCCCTTAACCTAACTGTAAACCTACCCTAGCCCAGACTGTAAACCTATCCCTTAACCTAGCCATAAACCTATCTCAATCCCTAACCCTTACTCTTAATCTAACCATAACACTAACCCAAGGTCAAACCCTAAACCTAAACCCAGCCCTAATCCTAACCTTAACCCAAGCCCTAAACCTAGCTTGAACCCTATCCATTACTCTAACACTAAACTTAACCCTAATGATAACACTAGACCAAAAGCTAAACCTAACCTAACCCTAAACGTAAATCTAACCCTAGAACTAACAGTGAACCTAACCTAACCCTAACCCTAAACCTAAGATAGCTCAAATGCTAACCCTAATCCTAAACCTAAACCTAACGCTAACCTAAACCTAAAACTATCTTTAACCTGACATCTAAACCTATTACCCTAACCCTAATGATAACCCTAGCCCTAAACGTTACACTAACCATGACCATAACCCTAGGCCAAACCATAAATTAATCTTAGCCATAGCAAAATTCCTAGCTCAAACCCTAAACTGTACCCTAAACTTAATCCTAAGTGTAACCCTCGCCCTAACCGTGACCCTAACGCTAACTCTAGCCCTAATCCTAACCATTATCCTAGCACTAACCCTAGGTCTAAACCTATAAATTACCCTAATGATAACTATAACCTTAATGCTAACCATAAGCTTAACCCTAAACCTATCACAAACCCTAACCATATCCATTACCTTAAACCGAACCTAACCCTATACCTAACACTATCCATTATCCTAACCCTAATTCTAAACTTAATGCTAATTTGAGCCTTAACACTAAAACTTAACCCAAAACCAAAGCCTGACCCTGACCCTAATAATACCCCACATCTTAATTTGACCCTTTCCCTAAAAGTAACACTTTAATTTGACCTTGCCATAAACGTAATCCTAAAAATACCAGTAACTATAAACCTAGACCTGACATTAGTCCTAGCCCTAATTGTTACCCTAAACCTAACACAAAACCTAGCCCTAATCCTAGCCTTAAATCTAGCCTTAATCCTAAACCTAACCATAACCCTAGCCCTAACCCTAAAGCTAATCATAAAACTAGCGCTAACCCGAATCATAGCACTAAAACAAGACCGAGCAACAGGCCTAACACAAACCTTATCTTAAACCAAAACTTAGCACTACACCTAGATCTAACCCTAGCCCTAATTCAAGTCCTAATCATAATCTTAAAATTAACCCTTTACCTGACTTATATCCTAACACTCATCTAGTTCAAAACACCACCCTAACCCTAAACCTACCGTAATCCTATCCCTAGACTTAACCCTAAACCTAGCCCTAACCCTAGCTCAAAACCTAACTTTTATGGTAAACATAAACCTAACCCTAACCCTAACATGATATTAGCCCTAGCACTAATCCTAGCCCTGAATCTAAAATGAACACTATCCCTCATCCTAGTCCTAAACCTAGCCTTAATCATAACCTTAACTCCAACTCTAGCTCTAACCTTAACTCTAACCCTCACCCTACGTCTAAACCTAGCTATAACACCATTCACTATCCTAAACTTAAACCTAACCCTATCCCTATCGCTAGGCCTTAACTAAACACTAACCCTAGCCCTAATCCTAGCCCTAATTTAACCCTATCAGAAACCCTAAATCTAATTTTAGCCCTATCAATAATTTTAACTCTCACACTAGCCCTAACCCTAATGCTAATCCTAAAACTAGCCCTAACCCTAGCCCTAGCCCTAGAACTAAACAGAACGATAGCCCTAACCCTAAACCTTAACCAAAACCAAACCATTACCCTAACCCTAGCCCTAATTTGAGTTTTAATCCAAACACTAAAACTAACCCTGACCCTGACTCTGGCCATAACACTAACCCTAGCTGTAAACATAACCCTAATCCTAAACCTAAACCTAAGACTAGACATAGCCCTAACTCTAACCCCAAATTTAGCCCAAAACATAACCCTGGTCCTTACATTAGCCATAACCCTAACTCTAGCACTAAGTTAACACAAAACCTAGACCTAATCTGAGCCGTAACCCAAGTTTTAACCCTAATCCTAACCCTAACCCTAGCCCTAATCATAAACATAACCCTAGCCCTAACCCTAGCTCTAACCCTATCCATTGCCATAAACAGAATACTAACTCTAATGCTAAACCTAGTCCTAAACCTAAACCTATCCCTAATCCTAACCCATTCCATTACCCTAACCGAAACCTAGACTCTAAACCTCACCCTATCATTAACATAACACTAAACCTAATGTGAAATGGAGTCCTAACTTTAAAACTTAACCTATCCCAAACCCTAATCCAGAGCCTGACTGTAAAAATAGTTCTAGCTCTAAACCTGACCCTAACCCTAAAACTAACACTTACACTAAATGTAGCCATAAACCTAACACTAAAACTATCTTTAACCATAACCCAAGACCTGATATTAGCCGTAGCCCTCATCCTAGCCCTAAACATAAAACAAACTCTAGCACTCATCCTAGCCCTAAACCTAGCCCTAATCATAACACTATCCTTAACCATAGCCTTAACCTAATTCTAACACTCACCCTCCCACTAAACCTAGTTAAAACACCATCCCTTACCCTAATCTTAATCCTAACACTAACCCTAACACTAGACCTACACTGAACAGTAACCCTAGCCCTAATCATAGCCCTAATTTAACCCTATCCATAATTCTAACACTAACCAAAGACCTAAGACAAACTCTAACTCTCACACTAGCCCTATCCCTAGTTCTAACCATATCCCTTAACTTAACCCTAACCCTAGCCCTAAACATAGCCATAAATCTAGGCATAACACTTGCCTAATCCTTATTTCTAGTCCTACCTAGATCCAACTCTAACACTAACTCAAACACTAATCCTAAGCCTAAGCCTAACATTAATACTAGCACTAACCCTAACACTACTCATGAAACTAACCCTAACCCTAACCCTAGCAGTAAAACAAAACCGAGTAATAGCCCTAACACTAAATCTTAACTTAAACCAAATCCTAATACTACACCTAGACCTAACCCTAGCCCTAATTTGAGTCCTAACCTTAACCTGAATACTAACCCTGACTCTGACTCATATCCTAACACCCACTCTTGCTCTAAACACCACCCTAACCTTAAACCAAACCCTTACAGTAACCCTAGCCTTATTTGGAATCCTAACCCTAACTCTAAAACTAACTCTGACCCTGATTATTAAACTAACACTAACACTCGCTCTAAATATCACCCTAACCTTAAACCTAATCCTAACACTAGAGGTTTAACCCCTAACCATAACCCCAAAATTCACCCTATTTGTAACACTAGTTCTTATATTAGCCGTTGCCTAACCCTAAACCTAACACAAAACTAGCCCTAATCCGAGCCCTAAACCTAGCTTTAACCTAACCCTTGCCCTATTCCAAGCCCCAACACTAGCTCTAATCCTATCCTTACCCTAATCCAAACCCTAACCCTAATGCTAACCCTAATCCTTAACCTAACACAAACATTAATCCTATTACTAGTCCTAACACTAGCACTCATTCTAGCTCTAACCATAACCCAAATCCTAACCCTAATGCTGACCCTTATTCTGACCCTAAAACTAATTGTAGATCTAAACCTGAACTTAACCCTAAACTGAACCCTAATAGTAACCCGTCCGGTTACCTTATGCCTAAACCTAACCCTAACACTAGCACTAGACCTAAACCTAATCATAAATCTAGCCATAACTCGAACACTAGACCTAATGAAAAACCTAGACATAGCCCTAACAATAACCTTAGCCTAAGCCAAACAGTAACTCTTCCCCTAGACCTAATTCTGGATTTAATTCTAATCATAACACTAACCTGAACACTGACCCTGACACTAACTGTAACCCTAGCTCTAAACACCACCCCAACGCTAAACCTAACCCTAAAACTATACCTAGCAGTAACATTAACCCTAAAACTAGCCTGAATCATAACAAGTTCTTACATTAGCTGTAGCCCTAACCTATTGCAAAACCTAGCCCTAATCCAAGGTCTACCCTAGCTTTAATCCTAAAGCTAATCCAAATCCTAACCATAGCCCTAACCCTAAGCCTAAACCTAAGACTAGACCTAATCTGTAGCATAATCCTAGCCCTAACCCTAGCTCTAACCTAACTATTACTCTAATGATAACCCTAACCCTTATGCTAACCCTAGGCCAAAACCTAAAACTATACCTAAACTTAACCCTATAAATTACCCTACACTTAACCTGAACCCTAAACCTATCATTACACTATCCTTAACAATAATGCTAATTCGAGCCCAAAACCTACACCTTAACCTAACAAAAACCCTAAACCTGACCCTAACTCTAATAATACCCTAGCTCTAAACTTTACCCTAACCATAAACCTAACCATTAAAATAGACCTAGGTATAAACCTAACCCTAAACTATCCCTAACTGTAACCCTAGACCTGACTTTTGCCCTAGCTCTAATCCTACTCCTACACCTAACACAAAACTTAGCCCATATCCTAGACGTAAACTTTACCTTAATCATAAACCTAACACTTACCCTAATTATAACTCTCACGCTAGCCATAAAACTAGCTGTAATCCCAACCCTTACCCTAAACCTAACTGTAACCTTAAACCTAACATTAACCCTAGCCCTAAACCTAGGCCTAATCCTAACACTAACCCTTGCCCTAAGACTAACTCTAACTCTCGCCCTAGCCCTATAGCGAGTTCTATACCAATCCCTTACCATCACCCTAAACCTAGCCCTAAACTTAGCCCTAACCCTAGCCCTATCTTTAACCTTAGCTTAAACCCTAGATCTAAACCTAACTCTAAATCTAATACAAAACATAAGCCTAAACCTCACACTAACACTAGCCCTAACCCTAAAACTAATCCTAAAACTAGCCCTAACCATACCACTAGCCCTAAAACAAAACCGAGTCATAGCCCTAATCCTAACCCTTAACCTAAACCAAACCCTAACCTTACAAGTAGACCTACACTTATCTCTGATTCCAGTCTTAAATCTAACCTGAAAAGTAATATGGACACTGACTCTGAACCTAACACTAAATCTAGCTCTAAATATTGTCATAACCATAAACCTAACCCTAACACTAGACCTAGCCCTAACGCTAACCCTATAACTAGTGCTAATCATAACCCTACTTCGTACATTACACGTAGCCTTAACCCTAGCCCTAACCTAACCCAAAACCTAGCCTTAATCCGAGTCCTAAATCTAGCTTTAACCCTAAACTTAAACCTAACCCTAACCTAAAAAAAGCCCTAATCCTATACATATCCCTAGCCGTAATCTTAGGTCTAACCCTATCCATTACCCTAATCATAACCCTAAACCTTATGCAAAACATTAGGCCTAACCTTAACCCTATCCATTACACTAAACCACATCTAAACCCTAAACCTAACTCTGTCATTAACCCTCACCCTAAACCTAATGCTAATTCAAGCCCTAAACCTTACCTCTAACATAAACCAAACCCTAAACTTGAACCTGGTACTAATAATAACCCTAGCTCTAAACCTAACCCTTACCCTAAACCTAACCCTTACACTGGACCAAGCCATAAATCTAACACTAAACCTATCCCTAACTATAACCCTAGTCATGGCATTAGCCTTAGCCCTAATACTAGCCCTAACCCTAACACAAACACTAGCCTTCATTCTAGCCCTAAGACTAGCCTTAATCATAACCCTAAACCTAACCCTAGCCCTAACCCTAATACTAACCCTCGCCCTACCCCAAAACTTAGCTATAACCCACTCCCTTACCCTACATATAACCCTAACTATAACCCTAACCTGAGGTCTCAAACTAATACTAAACCTAGCCCTAATTTAACCCTATCCCTAAACATAACCCTAGCCGTAGCCCTACGACTAACTCTAACTCTCACACTAGCCTATCACTAGTTCTAAACCTATCCCTTACCATAACCCTAACCCTAACCCTAAACCTAGTCCTAACCCTTGCCCTATCCTTAGTCCTAGCCCTAACCATAAATTAAATCCTAAATCTAAATCGAACCATAACCCGAAGCCTAAGCTGAACCATTATAAATACATTTATATTTAGATTCTATATCTACAGATGTTGGCTTCAATTATTATTTAGAATATAGTCATTAGTTTCATAAAAGGCATACCATTTCTGGTGGTGTATAGAGAACTGATGATCAGGGGTAATATGCTATGTTAAGGTGGAAAGGAGTGAGGGTATGAGAATAATCTATCTTAGTAAATTGGAGGAGAACTGTAATGAATAGACAAGGGTAATTTATAGAAGAATGTATAAATTCAAATTTATTATCAGTATTCATAAAATTACCCTATGTATAAAGACTAAAATTTGGGAGGTTGAAAGTGGGATAGAGAGAGGAAGAAAAAAGAAGAAAAAAACAAGAAAGAAAGAAAGGGAGAATGAAAATAATATAAAAGGGGGTGAGGTGGGCCTATGCAATTCCTCTATATTAAACAATTCTGGTGATTCAGTTCTTAAAGTCCAATTTCATGCAAAGTTCTTGGTTTCACAATGTTGAGATTGTGAGGGCCAGAGGGGGAAGGGTAGAGGAGAATAGATGAAAAGAGCGAGAATAGAAAAGTCTCTCAGAACTCTGTTTTCTTCCAGTAGGTTGAGTTGTCTATTCCTAGCTTGAGTCTCTGTGCTAAGGGTGGTGGAGGTAGCCAGTTTGAGAGGGCTTGAGCTTCTACATGGAGCCTCCCTACTCTTAGTCTCTGAGTTGGAAACCAGGTACCTGTACATTTGCTGTTCTGCATTGATTGCTACCCCCCCCCCCAAAAAAAAAAAAAAAAAAAAACTTGTGAGAAAAATCTTGAGTTAAAGCTAGCGTTAGAGTTCAGATTAAGGCTAAGTTTGGTGTTAGGGTTAGGACTATTGCTAATGTAAGACCTGGTATTATGATTAGGGCTAGTTTTAGGATTAGGGTTAGGGCTAGGTTTAGTGTTCGGGTTAGGTTTAGGGTTAGGTTAATGTTTAGATCTAAGGTTAGTTTTAGGATCAGAGTCAGGGTCATTCTTAGTTGTACGGTTAGGTTTAGGACTCAAATTAGGGCTAGGGTAAGGGCTAGGCATAGTGTTATGGTTTGGTTTAGGTTAAGGTTTAGGATTAGAGCTGTAGCTCAGTTTTGCTTGAATGCTATGGCTATGGTGAGGGATAGTTTTCAAATTAGCATTAGGATTAGGGCTAGTGTTAGGGTGAGGTTTAGGTTTTAGGTTAGGGTTAGATTTAGAGTGAGGGTTAGATATAGGTTTATGGCTAGGGCTAAGTTTGGGACTAGGGTTAGGGCTAGGCTTTGGGTCATGGTAAGGGGTAATTTTAGAACTAGGCCTAGGGCTAGGGCAAGATTTAGAGTTAGTCTTAGGGTTAGGGGTATGATTAGATTTAGGGTTAGGGCTAAATTAGGTGTAGGATTAGAGCTAGGTTTAGTATTAGGGCTAGGCCTTGGTTTAGAGCTAGGTTTAGAATTAGGGTTTGGGTACGTTATAATATTATACCTAGGTTAAGGTCTAGGGTGAAGTTTCACTTTAGGGTTAGGCCTAGTGACAGGGTTAGGGTTCAGATTAAGGCTAGGTTTAGGGCCAGGATAAGGGCTTTATTTTTTTTTAGCATAAGGGCTAACATAAGGCCTAGGGCTAATGTTAGGTCTAGGGTTATGGTTAGGGATAGTTTCAGGGTTAGTTTTATGGCTATGTATAGTGTAAGGGTTAGGTTGAGGGTTAGGTTCACTTTTGGAGATAGGGGTATTATTAGGGTCAGGGTAATGGTTAGGGTTTGTTTAGATTAAGGTTTAGGGTTAGGGCTCAAATTAGGTTAGGATTGTGTTTAGGGTTATGATAATGGATATGGTTAGGTTTAGGGTTCAATTTAGGTTTATGGTAATGAATAGGGTTATGAATAGTGTTACGGTTATCCTAGGACTAGTATTAGGGTTAGGGTTAGGGTTAAGGTAATAGATAGGATTAGAGCTAGAGTTAGGGCTAGTTTTAGGATTAGGTTTAGAGTTAGGTTAGGGTTAAAGCTAGTGTTAGGGTTAGGGTTAGGGCTAGGTTTTAGATTAGGTTAGGGTTAGGGTAGGGCTATGGCTTTTATAAGAACTAAGGTTACAATTAGGGCTAATTTTAGGGTTAGGGTTAGGGCTAGGTCTAGTGTTAGGGTTAGGTTATGATTAGAGTGATGATTTGAAATAGGGTTAGTGTTAGGGTCAGAGTCAAGTTCAGTGTTAGTTTTAGGGTTAGGGATAACTCTAGAAATAAGGCTAGAGTTATGGGTAGGTGTAGGGTTATGTTTTGTGTAAGGGTTGCCGCAGTCCGGCTGCAGCAAAATAACCAGGCGGTGACGAGCAACTTGTGTAGATTGATACAGCAGGGTGGGAGCCATTTATTGTAGGACAGGAGGGGTATATATACATTCCACACAGCTTATCTTAATTAACATAAACTAGATACAGCAGTCAACCAATAAGGAATCTCCACACTTAATGGCTCGCTGGCGTTACTTCACAAACCACTCCCTCTGGCAAAATGCCAGGCTCCATCTTGACTTTTTTACAGACCCTAACATTTCCCCCTTTTGTTTAAGTTAAATAATGACCATAGTGGTTTTTAAACAAACACCATAAATAATCTGCTACAAGCAGAAGGGGAGGGTTTAATTTAAATTGGGTATACAGCTGTTGAGGATTGTTTTAATATGTGAACAAATAAGAAGGTTAACAGATCTGTTTGTTTACTTTCACCTTTCCTTTTCATTATATTTAATAATTCTGTTCAGGATAATATAAATTGATCAGAAAATTGTTTTCTTAGTACCTGTTGGAATGTTACATAATTTTTTTAGCACCATTGCCAGAATTCCTATCTTCATCCAAGTGCCGGTGAAGACAAAGATGAAACCAAACTACAGCTTCTTCGATAGCTATCACAGTACACTGTATAAACTGATGCATCAATGAATAATGACTCAACAAGTAATGCTCAATCAAGGAGTCAATTTACTTTGGGAGGAAATGGACATATTGATAGATTCCTCCACTTTGAACTGCTTGCAGAACTTGCCTGGACTATGTATCACTTGTATACATTGTGAACTTATCACTTGTATACATTGTGAACTATCTGTTGGTACAGCGAATTGTGGTAGTGCTGGCGTATCTTTGCTGATGGTGTCACCGGTGGTACAATTTTTCCAAAGGAGTCATCATTTGGTTTGGTGTCGTGGCATTTCTGTATCCTCCTCCCTTCTGCTAGTGATGGTCTAAAATTTGGGGGCCAACAGAGGTGAGGCAAAGAACCTCACACCCCCCCACTGTTGCAAAGGCCAAAATTGGGGGCCAACAGAGGTGAGGCAAAGAACCTCACCCCCCCACTGGTGCATAGGCCTATCCACAAGTATGGCTGTATGCTGGAACGGTAGTCAGTGACGGGTATGATCCAATTGCAGTGGTACCAACCTAAGACAGGAGGCTGATGCCTAGAGTTCAGCCCATCCGATGACGGGTAAGGACCATATGTTGTATTGGACAACCTAACTGGCACGGTCCCTAAGCCACATTGCTTGTTGCTTAATTAAACAAAAGGGGGGAGATGCTGAGAGCCATAGCCAAATAGGAATGACACATGGCATTTTTGGTTGAAAGGTGATGCCAGCAAGCCATTGAGATGATATGATTATGTTAAGATCTGCATTCAATTGGATATTAGACCCCTGATGTATGCCTCGGCCTGCTACTTTGGAGCTCTAGCGGGACTCCCGGAGAGTTCCCATTGGTTGGGGAAGTGCGGTAGGAGGGATTTCCGGAGGAGGGATTTGCCTGTTGGAGTAGTGGGTCCCAGGAGGAGCCACGTGGCGTGGTTCAGCATTTTTCCCCAGAGCGTATGTGGAGTGTGCTGGTGGAGTTCAGAAATAAAGTTTGTTCCTGCTTGAGTGGCTCGTGATTTTGTGCCCAGCCAGACTGCAGCAAGGGTTAGGGCAAGAATTAGGGCTAGGTCTAATGTCAGGTCTGAGATTACAGTTAGGTTAGTGTTAGGGTTAGGGCTAGGGCTCAGTTTTGTTTTAGAGCTACAGCTAGGTTTAGAACTAGTTTTAGGATTAGCAATAGTGTTAGGGCTAGTGGTAGGGTGAGGTTCAGGCTTAGGGTTAGGGTTATATTTAGATTTATGGTTAGATCTAGGGTTAGGACTTGGGCTAGGTTTAGGGGTTAGTTTAAGGCTAGTGTTAGGGTTATGGTAACAGAGTTAGTACTAGAAGTAGGTCTAGAGCAAGAGTTAGAGTTAGTCTTAGGGGTAGGGTTAGAGTTAGGGTTACGATTAGCACTAAATTAGGGCTAGGATTAGAGCTAGGGTTAGGGTTAGGGTTAGGGTTAGCATTAGTGTTAGTGTTGGATTAGGGTTAGGGTTAGTGTTAGGGGAAGGGATGTGGTTATACCTAGGTTCAGAACTAGGGCGCGGGTTGAAATTAGGGATTGGGCTAGGGTTAGGTTCAGGTTAGGATTAAGGCTAGGTTTAGGGCTAGGATGAGGGCTTGGATTTGTGTTACATTTAGGGCGAGAATTAGGTCTATGGATAATGTCAGTTAGAGTTCCACTTAGGGATAGTGTTAAGGTTAGGTTTATGGCTAGGTCCATTGTAAGGGTTAGGTTTCGGGAAAGGGTCTGGTTTAAAGCTAGGTGTATTGTTAGGGTACGTGTCTGGTTTAGGGTTTGGTTTAGGTTATGGATTAGGTTTAGGGCTTGATTTAGCATTAGGGTTAGGGATTGGGTTAGAGTAATTAATAAGGTTAGGTTTAGTGTTCAGGTTAGTTTTAGGAAATGGATAGCTTTAGTGTTAGAGATAGGTTTAGAGTTAGGCCTAGGGTTAGCATTTGGATTAGGCTTATGTTTAGGGTAATAGATAGGTTTAGGGCTAGGGTTATGGTTAGGATATGGCTAGGGTTAGGGTTAGGGTTAAGCTTAGGGTTAGTGTTAATGTTAGGTTTAGGGTAAGTGTTAGGGTTTGAGCTATGTTTAGGGCTAGGGCAATGGTTAGGGTTAGTGTGACATCTAGTTTTAGGGTTGGGTTATGTTTAGAGCTAGGTTTATCATTAGGGTTAGGGTTTTGTCTAGGGTAATGGATAGAGTTAGAACTAGTGTTTGGCCTTGGTTATGGTTAGAATTAGGACTAGGATTAGGGTTGGGGTTAGGTCTAGATTAATATTTTGGAAAGGGTTAGTGTTTGAGCTAGGGTTAGGGTTAAGGCAAGGGTTAGGGTTAGGGTTAGGTCTAGGGTTAGGGTTAGGGTTACGCTTAGAGCTAGGTTTTGTGTGAGGTTCGGGGCTAACATTAGGGATATATGTAATGTTAGACCTAGAGTTAGGGTTATGGCTAGATTTTGGGTTAGTATAAAACTTAGAGCTTGGATTTGTGTTACAGAAAGGGACAGTGTTTGGGTTAGGGTTATGGCCAGAATTAGGACTAGGTTTAGGTCTAGAAGTAGAGGTTGTGTTTGGGTTAGGTTAAGGGTTATTGTGAGGGCTAAGGCTAGGTTTTTCTTTAGGTCTAGAGCTAAAGATAAGGCTAAATTTTGAATTAGGTTTAGATCTAGGGATAATGGTAGGGTTAGGTTTAGGTATAAGGTTACCAGTAGGGCTAGTGTTAGTGTTTGGTTTAGGGTTATGGTCAGGTTTAGACCTCTGGTTTGTGTGATGGTCAGAATAATGGTCAGGGTTAGGTTTAGGGTTTTGGTAAGGGTTAGAGCTAGAATTAGATCTATGGTTAGGACTATTTATAGGGTTAATATTTGTTTAGCCGAGAATTAGGAATAGGTCTAGGGTTACCATTAAGGTTAGGGTTTTGCTTAGGGTAATGGATAGGTTTAGATATAGGTTTAGGGCTATGGTTATGGTTATGGTTAGGGTTAAAGCTAGTTTTAGGGCTCAGATTAGGGCTAGATTTTGTGTGAGGTTTAAGGCTAGGGTTAGGGCAATGACAAATATAAGAACTAGGGTTACAATTAGGGTTAGTTTTAGGGTTAGCTTAGGGGTAGGTCAGTGTTAGGGTTAGGTTTAAAGTTAGATTGATATTTATAGCTAGAGATAGTGTTAGGATATGAGTCAGGTCAGGGTTAGTTTTACGGTTAGGGTTAGGGCTCGAATTTAGGGCTAGGGTTACTGTTAGGGTTTGGTTTAAGTTTAGGGTGCTGTTTAGAGCTAGGATGAGTGTTAGGATATGAGTCAGGTTCCGGATTATTTTAAAGTTTAGATTAGGACTTGAATTAGGGCTAGGGTTAGTTCTAGGTGTAGTGCTAGTGTTTGGTTTAAGTTAAGGTTTAGTGTTATGCCTGTTGCTCAGTTTTGTTTTAGTGCTATGGTTAAGGTTAGGGCTAGTTTTATGATTAGCTTTAGGGTTCAGGCTAGGATTATGGTTTGGGTTTTGATTAAGGCTGGGTTTCACACTAGGATTAGGGATAGGTTTTGTGTTAGCTTTAGTGCAAGAATTAGGGTTATGGCTAATGTCAGGTCTAGGTTTACAGTTAGGGAGAGTCTTAGGGTTAGGTTTATGGCTAGGTCAACTTTAAGTGTTGCATTTAGAGAAAAGGTCAGGTTTAGAGCTAGGCGTATTATTAGGGTCATGGTGAGGCTTTGGGTTTGGGTTACAATAAGGTTTAGGTTTAGGGCTCAAATTAGCATTAATGTTAGAGTTAGGGTTAGGGTAATGGATATGGTTAGGATTAGGGTTCAGTTTAGGTTTAGAGTAATAGATATGGTTTTGGTTTGTGATAGGTTTAGGGTTAGGCCTAGAGTTAGCATTAGCGTTATGGTATCATTAGGGTAATTTATAGGGTTAGACCTAGGGTTAGGGCTAGGGTTATGGTTAGGATTAGGGCTTGAGTTAGGGTTAGGGTCAGGGTTAGGGCGAGGTTTAGTGTTATTATTTGGTTTCAGAAATGGTTCAGGGTTAGATCTAGGGTTAGTGCTAGGGTAAGGTTAGTGCTAGGGTTATGGTCATGGTTAGTGTTAGGGTTAGTGTTAGGGTTAGGGCTATGGTTATCATTAGGGTTTAGGTAATTCATTTAGATGTCAGGTTAGAGTTAAGGATAAGTTTAGGTTAGAACCCTAACCCTAATGCTAATTTGAGGCCTAACCCTAAACCTTATCCTAAACCAAACCCTAAACCGGACTCTGACCTTAATAATACACCTAGCTCTAAACCTGACCTTTACTCTAAACCTAACTTTCCACTAGACCTAGCAATAAACCTAAAGTTAACACTATTCCTAACCATAACCTTAGACCTGACATTAGCCCTAGCCCTAATCCTAGCTCTAACCCTAACATAAACCCTAGCCCTCATCCTAGCCCTAATCCTAGCCTTAATCCTAACCTGAACACTCACCCTTTTCCTATACCTAATTTTAACCCTCTCCCTAGCCCTGAACCTAGCCATAACCTCACCCTTTCCCTTAAAACTCACCATAACCCTAACACTAACATTAACCCTAATTCTAGCCCTAACCATATGTCTAACCCTAAACCTAAACCTAGTGCTAATCTAGCCCTAATTTAGCCTGAACCCTAAGCAAATTTCTAACTCTAGTCCTAAGAATACCTCTAACTCTCAACCTAGCCCTATTTTTATTTCTAAACCTGTCCATTACCGTAACCCTAACACTAGCCCTAACCTTAGCCCTAACCTTAAATCAAACCATAATTCTAAATCTAACCCTAACCTTAAGCCTAAACCTCACCCTACCACTAGCTGAACACTATCGCTAATCATAAAACTAACCCTAACCCTAGCCCTAGCCCTAAAACAAAACCAAGCCATTACCCTAAACCTAAACCTAACCTAAACCAAACCCTAACCATACAACTAGCCATAACCCTAGCTCAAATTTGTGTCCTAGAACTAAAACTAACCCTTACAATGACTCATATCCAAACACTAACCTTAGCTCTATATATCACCCTAAACATAAAGAAAATGCTAACACCATTCCTAGCCCAAAACCTAACCCTAAAACTAACCCTAATAATAACCCTAGTTCTTACATTAGCTATAGTCCTAACCCTAGCCCTAACCCAAAAACAAAATAGCCCTAATCTGAGCCCTAAAACTAGATTTAACCCTAACCCTAGCCCTAGACCTCAACTTAACCCTAATCCTAGCTCTAAGCCTAGCTGTAACCCTATCCCTTATCCTAAGCCAAACCCTATCCATAATGCTAACCCTAGTCCTAATAGTAATCCTTAGCCTAAATCAAACACTAACCCTATTACTAGTCCAAACCCTAGCCCTCATTCTATCTCTAAACCTAACCCAAAACCTAACCCTAATCTTCACCCTTATTCTGACCATGACACTAATTATAGGTCTAAACCTGACCCTAACTCTAAACTAAACCCTGAAACTAGCCCTACCAGTAAATTTTACCTAAACCTAACCCTATCACTACCCCTAGACCTAAACCTAATCCTAAATCTACTGATAACTCTAGCCCTAGACCTAAACAAAAACTTAGTCCTAGCCCTAACAATAACACTTAACTTAAACCAAACAATAACACTACCTCTAGACCTAACGCTACTCCTGATTCTGGTTTTCACCCTAACTCTAATCAGAACACTGACCCTGACACTAACACTAAACCTAGCTCTAAAACTGACTCTAAACCTAACACTAGACCTAGCCATAACCCTAACCCTAAAAATATCCCTAATTAGAACCCTAGATCTTACATTACCCATAGCACTAAAGCTAGACCTAAACCTAACACAAAACCTAGCCCTAATCCAAGGCCTAAACCTACCCTAAGCATAACCCTAACCCTAAACCTAGCCCTAACCCTAAGCCTAACCCTCACCTTAGACCTAAGCATAGCTCAAAGCCTAACCTTTGGCCTAAACCTAACCCTAGCCTTATCCCTAATAATAACCCTAACACTAGTTCTAACCCTAACCCTAACTCTAACCCTAACCCTATACATTACCCTTATGATAACCCTAATCCTAATGCTAACCCTAGGCCGAACCCTAACCCTATCGCAAACCCTAAATCTCTCCATTACCCTAAACCTACCCTGAACCCTAAACCTAACCATATTCATTACCCTAAACCTAACTCTAACCCTAATGCTCATTTGAACCTCATCCCTAAATCTTAACCTAATACAAACCGTAACCCTGACCCTGAAACTAAAAATACCCCTAGATCTAAAACTGACCCTTACCTTAAACTTAACACTTACAGTAGACTAAGACATAGACCTAATTACAAATCTACTCCTAAATGTAACACTAGACCTGACATTATCCCTAGCCCTAATTCTAGACCTAACCCTACAACAAACCCTAGCCCTCATCCTAGCCCTAAAACCTAGCCTTAATCTAAACTATAACCCTAAACCTAGCCCTAATCCTAATAATAACCCTCACTCTACCTCTAAACCTAGCTATAATACATCCCTTACCCTAAACCCTAAACCGAGTCCTAGTGCTAGGAGTAAGCTGAACACTAACCCTAGTTCTAAACCTTGCCCTGATTTAGCTCTATCCCTAAAACTAACCATAACCCTAGCCCTAAGACTAACTCTAACTCTCGCCCTAGCCTTATCCCTAGTTCTATCTTTATCATTTACCATAACCCTAACCCTAGATCTAACCCTAACTCCAAGTCTTAACATAACCCTCAGCCTAAGCCTAACACAAACACTAGCCCTGACCCTAACGTTAATCATATAACCTAGGACTAAAACAAAACTGAGCAATAGAGGCTGAGGATATGACTCAAGTGGTAGCGCATTCACCTGGCATGTGTGGGGTGCTGGGTTTGATCCTCAGCAACAATAAAATATAATTATAGAAAAGATGTTGTTTCTACCAAAACTGAGCAATATTCCTAACCTTAAACATTAACATAATCCAAACCCTAACACTACACCTAGATCAAACCCAAGCCCTAATTCGAGTCCTTACAATAACCTTAATCTAACCCTGACCCTGAATCATATCCTAACACTCACCCTAGGTCTAAACACCATCCTAAACTTAAACCGAAACCCTAACAGTAACCCTAGCCTTAAATTAAGTCATAACCCTAAACATAAAACTAACCTTGATGCTGATTCATACCCTAACAGTCACCCTAGCTCTAAAGAACACCCTAAACTTAAACGGAACCCTAAGAGTAATCCTAGCCCTTATTTGAGACCTAAAACTAACACTGTCTCTGAATCATATCCTAATACTAACCTAGCTATAAATATCACCCTAACATTAAACCTAACCCTAACACTAGACCTACACCTACCCCTAAACCTAATTGTAACCCTAGTCCTTATATTATTCATTGCCATAACATTAGCCCTAACCCTAACCCCAAAATTAGCCCTAATCTGAGCCCTAAACCTAGATTTAACCCTAACCCTAACCCTAACCCTAACACTAGCCCTAACCCTAGCTCTTAGCCTATCCCTTACCCAAAGTGAAACCCTAACCCTAATGGTAACCCTAGACCTATCCCTAATCCTTAAGCTAACCAAAACCCTAACTCTATTAATAGTCATAACCCTACCCTCACTCTATCTCTAACCCTATTCCAAACCCTAATGTTAACCCTGACCATTTTTTTCACCCTAACAGTAATCCTAGGTCTAAACATGGCCCTAACCCTAGACCAAACCCTAACACTAACCCTAGACATAAACCAAATACTAAATCGAGCCTTAAATCTAGCCCTAGACCTAAACAAAAACCTATCCCTAGCCCTTAAAATAACCCTTAACCTAACACAAATATTAACCCTACCCCTAGACTTAAACCTAGTTCTATTTCTGGCTGTAAACCTAATTCTAAATCTAACCCAAACACTGAACCTGCCTTTAAGAGTAAACCTACCTCTAAACCTGACACTAACAAAAATCTCAACCTAACACTAGACCTAGCCAAAATCCTAACCCTAAAACTAGCCCTAATCATAACCCAGCTCTTATATTTCCCACAGCCCTAACCCTAGGCCTAAACCTAACACAAAACCTAGAGCTAATCCTTGGCCTAAGCATAACCCTAAAACTAATTTAACACTTGATTAGGCCTAACCATAGATCAAAGCCTAACTCTTATCCTAAACATAAACCTACACCTATCCCTAAATATACCCCTAACACTAGCCCTAATCCTAAACTCAACTCTAGCCCTAAACCTAGCTCTAAACCTACCCATTACCCTAAAACTAATCCTAAACCTATTGATAACCCTAGGCCTAACCCTAACCCTAAACCTAACCAGAAAACTAACACTAGACCTAACCCTAAACCTCACACACATCATAGACCTAACTCTAGCTCAAACCCTAACCCGTACCATAAACATAAACATAACCATAGCCCTAAACCTAAACCTAAACCTCAATCTAACACTAACCATAACCCTGTGCCTACATCTAACCATATCCATTACTCTAACCCTAACCCTAACCATACTCTAATGTTATCCCTAGACCTAACTCTAAACCTAACCCTCGCCCTAGCCCTAAACCTAGGTCAAAACCTAACCCTTATGATAAACATAACCCTAACACTAACCCTAGTTCTAACCCTAACCCTAACCCTAACTCAAGACCTATTCCTAACCATAACCCTAGCCCTAAACTTAGCTCTAACCCTATCCATTTTCCTAACCATTACCCTTACCCTAATGCTAACCCTAGGCCTAACACAAACACTATCGCTAAACCTAACACTATCAATTACCGTAAACCTAACGTGAAACATAAATAAAAACCTATCATTACCCTAACCCTGCCTAATGCTAATTGAATCCCTAACTTTAAGCCTGAACCTATTCCAATCCCTAACCTAGACCTTCACCTTAATAATACCCCTAGCCCTAAACCTGACCCTAACCCTAAACCTAAACCTTCACTAGACGTACCCATAATCCTAACCCTAAAACTATCTTTAAACATAATCCTAGACATGATATTAGCCATACTCCTAATCCTAGCCCTAACCCTAAAACAAACCCTAGCCCTGATCCTAGCCCTAAACCTAGCCTTAATCATAACCCTAATCCTAACCCTTATTCTAAACATCACCCTACCTCTAAAACTAGCGTAACACCATCCCTTACCCTAAACTAAATCCTAAATCTAACCCTAATTCTATGCTTAAAATGAACATTAACCATAGACCTCATCAAAGCCTGATCATAGAAGTTTCGAAATTGGGGAGTCTATTGGGGCAAGCTTACAGATGAATCATGGGCAGTTTCAAAGAAATCTGACAAAATAATTGGGTTAGCTATTTCTGTACATGCATATTTCCCTGTTTTCTCCTAAAGTGTTCTCAGATAAATTCGTATTGCATGCTTCAGCTTATTATTCATTACACAAGGAACAAACCAGAGAGTGCCCACAGAGAACTGATTGAGTGTGTGAAGTTTTAAGCAGTTAGCACCAACCTTGTTTGATTTCCAGCTCCATGTCCATTTACCCATGTAGATCAAAATGAAGTGAATCCATAAAATACAAATTGTTCCTGTCAGCAAAGAATTGAACTGAGAAGGCCGAAATCTGGGGAACATAGTAAGGTGGCTAGGTAAAAATGTATCCTGCCCAGTATCAAAGAAATTTGAACAAGACAAACTCTAACCCTAACACTAGACCTAACTGTAACCTAACCTGTTTAGAGTACCTTTGATCATAGAAGTCTCAAAGATAAGGAGCCTAGTGGGGCAAGCTAACAGATGAACCCTGCCCAGTATGAAAGAAATCTGACCAAATGATTGGGGGAAGTAGTTCAGTATATGCATGTTTTCCTGTCGTCTCCTAAAATGCCCTCGCATAGTGTTATTTTTGCATGCCTCACCTTTGGGATACTTTCACAAGGATAAAACCAGAGTGTCCTCACAGAGAACTGATTGAGAGTGTGAAGTTTCAAGCAGCTAGCAAAAACCTTGTTTGATTTCCAGCTCCATTTCCACTTACCCATATAGGTCAAAATGAAGTGAAATCTTAAAAAAAAAAAAATGAAATACTGACAGCAAACCAGTGAACCTAGAAGGCCCAAACCAGGATAAGATAGTAAGGCTAGGTAAAAGATAAATCCTGCCTAGTATCAAAGAAATTTGAACAAAAGTACTGTAAACCTAACACTAGATCTATCCTTAATCCTAACCCTACAGCTCACCCTAGCCTGTTTAGAGAACCTTTGATCATAGAAGTCCCAAACTAATGGAGCCTAGTGGGGCAAGCTAACTGATGAATCCTTCACAATATCAAAGAAATCTGAGCAAATAATTGGGGGAAGTGTTTCAGTATATGCATATTTCCTTTATTTCTCCAAAAGTGCTCTGAAATAAAGTTGCTTTGCATGTTTCACCTGAGAGCAACAAGGAACAAACCAGAGAGTGCCCACAGAGAATTGATTGTGTGCAGTTTCAAGCAGCTAGCACCAACCCTGTTTGATTTCATGCTCCATTGCTCTTCAACAAAATAGTTCAAAATTAAGTGAAACCTTAAAATACAAACTGTTCCTGACAGCAAACCATTGAACCAAGAAGGCCCAAACCAGAGAACATTGTGAGGCTAGGTAAAATATGAATCCTGCCCAGTATCAAAGATACATGACTCTAAACCTAACACTAGGTTTAAACCTAGCCCTTACTCTAAACCTAAAACAAACCCTAATCTGTTTAGAGAACGTTTTATCATAGAAGTCCCAAATTAAGTGTGCCAAGTGGGGCAAGCTAACAGATGAATCTTGTGCAGTATCAAAGAAATCTGACCAAATAATTTGGGGAGGTAGTTCAGTACATGTATATTTCCCTGTTGTCTCAAACAGTACTTTCGGATAAATATGTTTCTGAATGCTTCAGCTTTGGAATAGAATTACTAATTTTAGGGTTAGAGTTAGGGTTAGGGCTAGGATTATCATTAGGGTTAGGGTTAGGTTTAGTGTAATGGATATGGTTAGATTTAGGTTTAGGGTTAGGGTTAGGGTTAGATTTAAGTCTAGGGTTAAGGTTAGGGCTATGGTTATGTTTAGGTTTATGGTAAGGGTTAGGTTTTGAGCTAGGGTTAGGGTTATAGCGAGTGTTAGGTTTAGGGTTAGGTCTAGGTTTAGTTTTCTGGTTAGGGTTAGGGTTATGGTTAGGGTTAAGGCTAGGGTTACCAATAGGTTTAGGGTTAGGTTTAGTGTATTTTGAAGATTTAGAGTCAGGGTTAGGGCTAGGGTTAAGGTTAGGATTAGGGCTAGGATTAGGGTTAGATTTATGGATATTTCTAGGTTTATATTTATGGTAAGTGTTAGGCTTTGAGCTAGGGTTGGGACTAAGCCTAGGGTTAAGTTAGGACTAGGGCTAGGGTTAGGGTTAGGGTTATGCTTAGGGCTAGGTTAAGGCCTAGGATTAGCTCTAGGTTTTGTGTTGGGTTTAGGCCTAGGGTTAGGGCTGTGGGTAATGTAAGAACTAGGGATATGAGTAGGGCTAGTTTTAGGGTTAAAGTTATGGCTAGGTCTAATGTTAGGTTTATATTTTCGGTTAGGGTCAGGATTAGAGGTAGGGTTAATGTTAAAGGCTGGTCAGTGTTCAGGTTAGAGTTAGAGTTAGAGTTAGGGTTATAGCCAGAATTAGGACTAGGTTTAGGTCTAGGGGTAGGGGTAGTGTTTGGGTTAGGGTAAGGGTTATTGTTAGGGCTAGGACTAGGTTTTTGTTTAGGTCTAGGGCTAAGGCTAGATTTAGAATTAGATTTAGGTCTAAGGCTAGTGGTAGAGTTAGGTTTAGGAATAAGTTTATCGGTAGTGCCAGTGTTAGAGTTTGGTCTAAGGTTAGGGTCAGGTTTAGACCTAAGTTTAATGTTAGGGTCAGAATAATGGTCAGGGTTAGCATTAGAGTTTGGGATAGGATTAGAGCTAAAATGAGGGCTAGATTTAGAACTATTAATGGGCTTAGTATTTTGGTTAGCCTAAGGATTAGGGATAGGTCTAGGGTTACCATGAGGGTTAGGGTTTTACTTTGGGTAAGGAATAAGGTTAGAGCTAGGGTTAGGGTTAGAGTTAGTGTTAGGGTTAAAGCTAGGTTTAGAGCTTGGATTATGGCTTGATTTGTTGTAGGGTTAGGGCTAGGGTTGGGGCATTGGCTAATGTTAGAACTAGGGTTACAATTAGGGTTAGTTTTAGGGTTAGGGGTAGGGGTAGGTCTAGTGTTAGGGTTAGGTTTAAGGTTAGGGTGATATTTAGAGCTAGGGTTAGTGTTAGGATATGAGTCATGGTCAGGGTTAGGGTTAGGACTCGAATTAGCGATAGGGTTACTGTTAGGCTTTTGTTTAAGGTTAGGATGGGGTCTAGAGCTAGGGTAAGCATTAGGATACGAGTCTGTGTCAGGGTTACTTTTAAGGTTAGGGTTAGGAGTCGAATTTAGGGCTAGGGTTAGGTCTAGATGTAGTGTTACTGTGTCTTAAGTTAATGTTTAGGGTTAGGGCTATTGCTTGGTTTTGTATTACTGCTAGGGTTAGGGTTAGTGCTAATTTTATGATTAGTGTTAGGGTTAGGGCTAGTGTTAGTGTTAGGCTTAAGCTTAGGTTCAGGGTTAGATTTAGATTTAGGGTTATATCTAGGTTTAGGGTTAGGACTGAGGATAGGGCAAGGGTTAGGGCTAGGGTCAAATTATAGTATGTAATAGGATTAGAACTAGGGATAGAGCTAGTGTGAGTTAGAGTTAGTCTTAGGGCTTGGGTTAGGGAAATGGATAAATTAGGGCTAGGATTAGGTCTATGGTTACTGTTCAGCTTAAATATAGAGTAGGGTCTGAGTTAGTATTAAGTTTAAGTAAAGAGAGA
Organism: Marmota monax; assembly: GCF_021218885.2. NCBI lineage: Eukaryota > Metazoa > Chordata > Mammalia > Rodentia > Sciuridae > Marmota > Marmota monax. Next base: position 27,559 of record NW_026695162.1, on the reverse strand, counting down.
ATGCTATAGCTAGGTTTAGAGGTAGGGTGATATTAAGAATTGGGTTGGAGCTTGGGTTACGGTTATGGTTATGATTAAGGCTAGGTTTAGTGCTGGGATGAGGGCTAATGTTTGTTTTAGGGTTAGGGCTAGGTTTTGGGGTATGGAAAATTTCAGGTCTCGAATTATGTTTAAAGATAATTTTATGTTTAGGATTATGGCTACGTCTAGTGTAAGGGTTAGATTTAGGGGTAGGGTCAGGATTAGGGCTAGGGGTATTTTTATGGACAAGGTCTGGGTTAAGGTTTGGAATAGGTTAAGGTCTAAAGTTAGGGATTGAATTAGCGTTAGGGTTAGGGTTAGAGTAATGATAGGGTTAGTATTTGGGCCCAGGTTAGGTTTAGGGTTATGGATAAAAATAAGATTAGAGATAGCTTTAGGTTCAGACCTAGGGTTAGCATTAGGGTTAGGGTTATGTTTATGGTAATGGATAGGGTTAAACTAGGGTTGGGGCTAGGGTTATGGTTATGATTAGGGCTAGGGTTATGATTGGGGCTTGGTTTAGGTTTAAAGCTCAGGATAGGGCTCAGATTATGGCTAGGATTCAGGTTAATTTAGTGCTATGGTTAAGGTTATGGCTAATGTAAGTACTAGAGTTACATTTGGGGCTGATTTTAGGATTAAGGTTAGGGCTAGGTTGAGTGTTAGGGTTAGGTTTAAGGTCAGGGTGATGTTTAGAGCTGGGGTTAATATTAGTGTCAGAGTCAGGGTCAGAGTTAGTTTTAGGGTTCGGCTTAAAACTCTAATTAGGTCTAGGGTTAGGGGTAGGTGTATGGTTAGGGTTTCATTTAGTTTAAGGATTAGTGTTAGAGGTATGGCTCAGTTTTGTTTTAGGCTATGGCCAGGGTTAGGGCTAGTTTTAAGATTAGTTTTAGGCTTAGGGCTAGTGTATGGGTTAGGCTTAGGCTTCAGATTAGGGTTAGATTTAGAGATAGGTGTTGATCTATGGTTAGTGCTAGGGCTAAGGATAGGGCAAGGGTTAGGACAATGGTTAGGGCTAGGGTTATGTTTATGGTAAGGAATAGGGTTAGAACTAGTGATAGGGCTAGTGTGAGAGAGTTCGTCTTATGGCTAGGTTTAGGGTTATAGTTAGGGATAGGGCTAAATTAGGGCTAGGGTTAGTGTTAGGTTTAGGCCTAGGTTTAGGGTTAGAGTTAAGGTTACATTTAGTTTAAAGGAATGGGTTATAGCAAGATTGAGGGCTTGGCGAGGGTTAGTATTAGGGTTAGGGCCAGGGTTAGGGTTAAGGTTATGATAAAGGCTAGGGTTTAGGGCTAGGTTGAGGGCTAGTGTTTGTATAAGGTTAAGGGCTAGTATTAGGTCTAGGTCTAATGTCAGGTCTAGGGTTACAATTAGGGATACATTTAGTGTTAGGTTTATGGCTTGGTCCAGTGTAAGGGTTAGGTTTAGTGTAATGGTCAGTTTTAAAGCTAAGGATATTATTAGGGTCAGAATCAAGGTTAGGGTTTGGGTTAGGTTAGGGTTTAAGTTTAGGGATCAAATCAGCATTAGATTTAGGGTTAGGGTAATGGCAGGGTTAGGTTTAAGGTTTAGTTGTGGTTTAGTGTAATGGGTTAGGTTAGGGTTAGGCCTATGTTTAGCACAAGGGTTAGGGTTATCATTAGGGTATTGGATAGAGTTAGACCTAAGTTTAGGGCTAGGGTTATGTATAGAATTAGGGATTTTGTTTGGGTTAGTGTTAGGTTTAAGTTAAGGGTTAAAGCTAGGATAAGGACTCTGATTAAGGCTAGGTTTTGGGTTAGGTTAGGGCTAGGGTTAGGACCATGGCTAATGCACAAAGTAAGGTTATGACTAGCGCTAGTTATGAAGTTAGGGTTAAGGCTAGGTCTAGTGTTAGGGTTAGATTTAAGGTTACAATGATTTTAGAGCTAGGTTTAGTGTTAGGCTCAGAGTCAGGGTCAGGGTTAGTTTTCAGGTTAGGACTAGAATTAGGGATAGGGTTATGGATAGGGTTAGGGCTAGGTATAAGGTTAGGGTTTGGTTTAGGTTAAGGGTTAAGATTAGGGCTATAACTCGGTTTTGTTTTAGGGCTAGGGCTAGGGTTAGGGCTAAGATTAGGTCTAGGTTTAGGGTAATGGTAAGGAAAAAGTTTAGTACTACCCTATAGGTCTAAGGTAAGAGTTATAGTTAGTCTTAGGGCTAGGGTTATGTTTAGTGTTAGGGATAGGGCTAAGTTAAGTCTGGGATTAGGGCAAGTGTTAATGTTAGAGTTAGGCCTAGGGTTAGGGCTAGGTTTAGTGTTAGGGTTTGGATTAGAGTTAGGTTTAGGGTAAGGGATGTGTTTATACCTAGTTTTAGGGATAGGGTGAGGGTTAGAATTAGGGTTAGGGTTAGGGTTATGATGAAGGCAAGGATTATGTCTAGGATGTGGGTTAAGGTTTGTGTTAGGGTTAGGACTAGGATTAGAGCTAGGGCTAATGTCAGGTTTAGGGTTAGAGTTAGGGATAGCATTAGGGTTAGGTTTATATCTAGGTCTATTGTAAGGGTTAGGTTTATGGTTAGGGTCAGGTTTAGAGCTAGGGGTATTATTAGGGTCAGGGTTAGGGTTAAGGTTAGGTTATGGTTTATGTTTAGGGCTTGAATTAACATTAGGTTTAGTGATAGCTTAACAATAGTTTTAGGTTTAGGGTTCAAGTTAGCTGTAGGGTAATGGATAGGGTTAGGGATGGGCATAGGATTAGGGTTTGGCCTAGGGTTAGCATAAGGGTTAGGGTTATCCTTGGGGTAATGAAATGGGTTAGAGCTAAGGTTAGGGCTAGTGTTATGCTTAGGATTGGATCTAAGGTTAGGCTTAGGCTTAGGGTTAGGGCTATGCTTAGCGTTAGGGTTAGCTTTAGAGTTAAAAATAGGGTAGGGATTGGATTAGAGCTAGGTTTTTCAATAGGTTAGGGCTATGGCTAAATTAAGAACTTGTTATGATTAGGGCTACTTTTAGGGTTAATGTTAGTGCTAGATATAGTTTCAGGGTTAGGGTGATGTTTAGAGCTAGGGATAATGTCAGGGTCAGTGTTCAGATTAGGATTATGGTTAGAATTAAAGCCAGAATTAGGACTAGGATTAGGTCTAGGGGAAGAGTTAGTGTTTGGCTTAGGCTAAGGGTTATTATTAGGGCAAGGTCTAGGTTTTTCTTTAGGTCTAGGGCTAGAGTTATGGCTAGATTTAGGATTAGGTTTAGGTCTAGGGCTAGTGTTAGAGTTTGGTTTAGGGTTAGGTTCAGGTTTAGACCTACAATTATTGTTAGGGTCAGAAGAAAGTTCAGGGTTAGGGTTAGGGTTTGGGTTATGGTTAGAGCTAGAATGAGGGCTAGAGTTAGGACTAGTAATAGGATTAAGGTTTGGGTTAGGTTAAGGATTAGGGTTAGAATTAGGATTAGAATTAGTGTTAGGGTTTGGCTTAGGGTAAGGGATAGAGTTAGAGCTAGGGTTAGGGCTATGGTTAGGGTGAAAGCTAGGTTTAGAGCTAAGATTAGGGCTAATTTTTGTGTTAGGATTAGGGCTTGGGTTAGAGTAACAGCTAATGTAAGAACTAGGGTTACAATTAGGGTTAATTTTAGGGTTATGGTTAGGAGTTAGACCTCTAGTGTTAGGATTAGGTTTAAGGCTAGGGTGATATTTAGAATTAGTGTTAGTGTTAGGTTAGTAGTCAGGGTCAGGGTTAGTTTTAAGGTTAAGGTTAGGACTCAAATTATGGCTAGGGTTACTGTAAGTGTTTGGTTTAAGGTTAGGATGGTGTTTAGAGCTAGGGTGAGTGTTAGGATATGAGTCAGAGTCAGGGTTAGTATTCAGGTTAAGGTTGGACTCGAATTAGGGCTAAGGTTAGGTCTAGGTGTAGTATTAGAATTTGGTTTAAGTTAAGGTTTAGTATTAGGGCTATTGCTTGGTTTTGATTTACTGCTAGGGTCAGGGTTAGGGCTAGTTTGACGAGTAGCGTTAGTGTTAAGGCTAGTGTTTATGTTAGGTTTAGGCTTAGGGTTAGTGTTAGATTTAGAGTTAGGGATAGATCTAGGGTTATGGCTAGGAATAAGGACAGCACAAGGTTTATGGCTAGGGTTAGAGCTAGGGTTAGAGTTACAGTAATGGATAGGGTTAGAACTAGGGATAGGGCTAGTGTGAAAGTTAGAGTTAGTCTTAGGGCTAGGGTTAGGGTTAGGGATAGGGTTAAATTAGGGCTAGAATTAGGGCTAGGGTTATTGTTCAGCCTAGGCCTAGCATTAGGTTTAGGGTTAGGGTTAAGTTTAGGGTAAGGATTGGCATTATAGCTAGGTTTAGAGGTTGGGTGAGGGTTAGAATTAGGGTTAGGCCTATGGTTAGGGTTAGGGTTATGATTAAGGCTGGTTTTAGGGTTAGGATGAGGGCTAGGATTTGTTTTAGGGTAGGGCTAGGATTAGGGCTAGGACGAATATCAGGTCTAGAGTTATGGTTAAAGATAGAATTATGGTTATGTTTATGGATACAGGTAGTGTAAGGGTTATGTTTAATTTTAGGTCAGGTTTAGAGCTAGGGGTATTATTAGGGTCAGGGCCTTGGTTAGGGTTTGGGATAGGCTATGGTTTAAATTTAGGGCTTGAATTAGCATTATGTTAGGGTTAGGGTAATGATAGGTGAGGTTTAGGGTTTAGGTTTGGTTGAGGGTAATGGATAGGGTTAGGATTAGGGATAGGGTTAGGTTTAGGCCTAAGGTTAGCATTAGTGTTAGGGTTATAGTTATGGTGATAGATAGGGTTAGAGCTAGGGTTAGGGCTAGGGTTATGGTTCTGATTAGGACTAGGTTAGGGTTAGTGTTAGGGTTAAAGCTTGGTTTAGGTCTTGAATTAGGGCTAGGTTTTGTGTTAAGTTAGTGCTGGGGTTAGGGTTACGGCTACTGTAAGTACCAGGGTTACATTTAAAGCTAAATTTAGGTTTAAGGTTGGGGCTAGGTCTAGTGTTAGGTTTAGGGTTAGGCAAGGGTGATCTTTAGAAGTAGGGTTAGTGTTATGGTCGGATTCAGTGTCAGGGTTAGTTTTGGGTTCAGCTTAAAACTCGAATTAGGGCTAAGTTTAGGGTTAGGCTTAGGGTTTGGTTTAAGTTAAGGGTTAGGTTTAGTGCTATATCTGGGATTTGTTTTAGGGCTAGGGCTAGGATTAGGGCTAGTTTTAGGATTAGCATTAAGGTTAGGCTAGTTTTAGGTTTAGGTTTAGGCTTAGGGTTAAAGTTAGATTTAGAGTTAGAGTTAGATCTAGGTTAGGGCTAGGGCTAAGGATAGGGCTAGGGTTAGGGCTAGGATTATTGTTCCAGTAAGTTATAGGTTTAGAACTAGGGATGGGGCAAGAGTGAGAGTTAGAGTTAGTCTTAGGGCTAGGGTTAGGGCTAAGGTTAGGGATAGGCGTAAATTAGGGGTAAGCTTAGGGCTAGGGTTAGGGCTAAGATTAGGGCTAGGATTAGTGTTAGGGTTAGGCCTAAGATTAGGGTTAGGGTTAGGATTAAGGCTAGGTTTAGGGCTAGGATAAGCCCTGGGGTTTGTGTTAGGGTTAGAGCTAGGATTAGGGCTAGTGCTAATGTCAGGTCTAAGGTTACAGTTGGGGATAGATTTAGAATGTTTTATGGATAGGTCTAGTGTAATGGTTAGGTTTAGGGTTATAGTTTGTTTGAGGTTAGGGTTTAGGGTTAGGGCTCTAATTAGCTTTAGGGTCAGGGTTAGGGTAATGATAGGTTTTTGTTAAGGGTTCAGTTTAGGTTTAGAGTAATTGATAAGGTTAGGGTTAGCAATAGGTCTAGAGTTAGCATTAGGGTCAGGGTTATGGTTAGGATAATGGATATGGTTAGAGCTAAGCTTAGGGCTAGGTTTATGGTTAGAAATAAGTCTTGAGTTAGGGTTAGGGTTAGGGTTAGATCCAGGGTTAGGGTTAGGTTTATGTTTAGTGAAAGAGTTGGGTTTTGAGCTTGGTTTAGGGCTAGGGCGAGGGTTAGGTTTAGGGTTAGGTCTAGGGATAAGATTACAGTATGGTTAGGGTTAGGGTTAGGATTAGGGCTATGGTCATCTTTAGGGGTAGTGTTAGGGTTAGGGTAATGGATACGATTAGATGTAGGTTTAGGTTAATGGTTAGAGTTAGATTGAGGTTTAGGCTTATGGTTAGGGCTATGGTTATGGTTAGGTTTATGATAAGCGATAGTGTTTGAGCTAGGGTTAGGTCTATGGTGAGGGTGAGGTTTAGGGTTAGGTCTAGGATTAGTTTTTTGGTTAGGTTTAGGTTTAGGGTTAGGCCTAGGGTTATCAATAGAGTTAGGGTTATGTTTAGGGTAATGGGTATCTTTAGAGCTAGGTTTAGTGCTAGAGTTAAGGTTAGGATTAGGGCTAGGTTTAGAGTTAGATTTAGGGATAGGTGTAGGTTTATGTTTAGGGTAAGGGTTAGGTTTTGAGCCAGGGTTAAAACTAAGGCGAGGATTAGGGTAGGGTTTTGGCTACGGTTTGTGTTAGGTTTACGCCTAAGGCTAGGTTAAGGCCTAGGATAAGATATAGGTTTTGTGTTAGGTTTAGGCCTAGGGTTAAGGCTATGGGTAATATAAGAGCTAGGGTTATGATTAGGGCTAGTATTAGGGTTAGAGTTATGGCTAGGTCTAGTGTTAGGTTTAGATGATGGTTAGGCTCAGGTTTAGAGATAGGTTTACTGTTAAAGGCACGGTCAGTGTTCAGGTTAGAGTTAGGGTTAGGGTGAAAGCCAGAATTAGGACAAGGTTAGGTTTAGGGGTAGGGTTAGTGTTTGTTTTAGGTTAAGGGTTATTGTTAGGGCTAGGACTAAGTTTTGTTTAGGTCTAGGGCTAGAGTTATTGCTAGATTTAGGATATGGTTTAGGTTTAGGGCTAGTGTTAGGGTAAGGTTTAGGTATAAGGTTACTTACTATAAGGCTTGTTTCAGGGTTCGGTTTAGGATTAGGTTCAGGTTTAGACCTATAATTAGTGTTAGTGTCAGAATAAGGGTGAAGGATAGGGTTAGGTTTGGGGTTAGAATTAGAGCTAGAATGAGTGCTTGTGTTAGGACTAGAAATAGGGTTAGTCTAAGGATTAGGATTAGGACTCGGGTTAGCATTATGGATAGGGTTTGGCTTAGGGTAAGGGATACGGTTAGGGCTAGAGTTAGGGTTAGGTTTAGGACTAGGGTTAGGGTTAGTGTTAAATCTAATGTTAGGGCTCAGATGAGGGCTATTTTGTGTTAGGGTTAAGGCTAGAGTTAGGGCTAAGGCCAATGTAAGAACTATGTTTATGATTAGGGTTAGTTTTAGGGATGGGATTTGGGCTGGTCTAGTGTCAGCATTAGCTTTAGGGTTAGGGCGATATTTAGAGCTATGATTAGTTTTAGGCCTAGGACTTGAATTAGAGATAGGGTTATTGCTAGTTGTAGGATTAGGGTTTGGTTTAGGTTAAGGTTTTTGTTAGAGCAATGGCTCGGTTTTGTTTTAGGGCTAGGACTAGGGTTAGGGCTAGTTTTAGGATTAGCAATGGTATTAGGGCTAGTGGTAGGGTGAGGTTTAGGCTTAAGTTTAGGGTTAGATTTAGAATTATGGTTAGATCTAGGGTGAGGGCTATGGCTACAATGAGGTTAGGGCTAAGGTAACGGATAGGGTTAGATATAAAAATAGGGCTAGGGTGAGAGTGAGTTAGTCTTAGGACTAGGGTTAGGGGTAGGGTTAGGGTTCGGGCTAAATTAGGGCTAGGATTAGCGTTAGAGTTAGTGTTAGTGTTAGGCCTATGGTTAAGGCTAGGGTTAGGGTTTGTGTAATTGTTAGAGTTAGGGTTAGTTTTAGGGGATGTGATGGGCTTATAGTTAGGTTCAGGGCTCGGTCGAGGGTTAAAATTAGGGATAGAGCCAGGGTGAGTGTTCAGATTAGGATTAAGGCTAGGTTTAGGGCTAGGATGAGGGCTAGGTTTTGTGTTAGGGTAAGGGCTAGAATTAGGGCTAGGACTAATGTCAGGTCTAGGTTCATGGTTAGGGTTAGGTTTATGGCTAGGTCTAGTGTAAGGGTTGGGTTTAGGGTAAGGGTCAGGTTTAGAGCTAGGTATATTATTAGGGTCAAATTTCAGGTTAGGGTTTACTTTAAGTTAAGGATTAGTGTTAGGGCTCAAATTAGCATTAGGGATAGGGTTAGAGTAATGAATAGGATTAGTTTTGGGGTTCAGGTTAGGTATAGAGTAATGTATAGGGTTAGTTTTAGGGTTAGTGCTAGGTTTAGCCTAGGGTTAGCATTTGGGATAGGCTTATGTGTAGGGTAATGGATAGAGTTAGTGCTAGTGTTAGGGATTGGATTAAAGTTAGGATTAGGACTAGGGTTAGGGTTAGGCCTAGGGTTAGTGTTAGGGTTAGGTTTAGGTTAAGTGTTTATGGTTAGGGCTAGGGTGAGGTTTAGGGTTACAGTCAGGGCTATAGTTAGAATTAGGGTTAGAGTTAGGGCTAGGGTTAGCATTATTGTTAGCTTTATATTTAAGGTAATGGATAGATTTTGAGGTAGGATTTGTGCTATGGTTACAGTTAAGATTAGGGCAAGGGTTTGGGTTAGGGTTAGGGTTAGGGTTACATTTAGGGTAAGAGTTTGAGCTAAGTTTAGGGCTAGGCAAGTGTGAGGGTTAGGGCTAGGGCTAAGGTTAGGATTAGGCTTATAGCTAGTTTTAGTGCTACATTTAGGGCTAGGTTTTGGGAGGAGGTTTATGGCTAGTGTTAGGACTATGGGTAATATAAGAACTAGGATTATGGTTATGGCTAGTTTTCAGGTTAGGGTTATGGATAGGTCTAGTGTTCGGGTATGTTTTTGGTTAGGATAAGGTATAGAGCTAGGGTTTGTGTTAGGGTAAGGGTCAGTGTTCAGGTTACATTGGAATCACGGTTAGGAGCACAATTTTACTCGGGTTAGTTCTAGGGGTATTGTTAGTCATTGTGTTAGACTAATGGTTATTGTTAGTGCTGGAGCTAGGTTTGTGTTTAGGGCTATGGCTCGATTTATGGCTATATTTAGGATTAAGTTTAGGTCTAGTGTTAATGTTACGGTTAGGTTTAGGTATAGGTTTACCCATAGGGCTAGTGTTAGTGTTTGGTTTAGGGTTAGGGTCAGGCTTAGACCTAGGGTTAGTGTTAGGGTCAGAATAAGGTTCAGGGATAGGCTTAGGGTTTGGGTTAGGGTTAGAGATAGAATGAGGCCTAGGGTTAGGACTAGTAATAGAGTTAGGGTTTGGGTTAGGCTAAGGATTAGGTTTAGGACTAGGGTAGCATTAGGATGAGGGTTGGCATAGGGTAAGGGATAGGGTTAGAGCTAGGGTTAGGGTTAGGGTTAAAGCTAGGGTTAGGATTCAGATTAAGGCTAGGTTTTGTGTTAGGGTTAGGGCTCTTGCTAATGTAAGACCTGGCATTATGATTAGGGCTAGTTTTAGGATTAAGGTTAGGGCTAGGTTTAGTGTTCAGGTTAGGTTTAGGGTAAAGGTGATGTTTAGAGCTAAGGTTAGTTTTAGGATCAGTGTCAGGGTCATTCTTAGTTGTATGGTTAGGTTTAGGACTCAAAGTAGGGCTAGGGTAATGGCTAGGCATAGTGTTAGGTTTTGGTTTAGGTTAAAGTTTAGGATTAGATTAGAGCTGTAGCTCAGTTTTGCTTGAATGCTATGGCTATGGTGAGGGATAGTTTTCAAATTAGCATTAGGATTAGGGCTAGTGTTAGGGTGAGGTTTAGGTTTTAGGTTAGGTTTAGACTTAGAGTGAGGGTTAGATCTCGGTTTAGGGCTAGGGCTAATTTGGGGGCTAGGGTTAGGGCTAGGCTTTGGGTCATGGTAAGGGATAATGTTAGAACTAGGGCTAGGCCTAGGGCAAGAGTTAGAGTTAGTCTTAGGGCTAGGGATATGATTAGATTTAGGGTTAGGGCTAAATTAGTTCTAGGATTAGAGCTAGGTTTAGTATTAGGGCTAGGCCTTGGTTTAGGGCTAGGGTTAGAATTCGGGTTAGGGTATGGTATAATATTGTAGCTAGTTTAAGGGCTAGGGTGAGGCTTCACTTTAGGGTTAGACCTAGTGATAGGGTTAGGGTTCGGATTAAGGCTAGGTTTGGGGCCATGATTAAGGTTTTTTTGTTTGTTTGTTTGTTTGTTTAAGCATAAGGGCTAACATTAGGGCTAGGACTAATCTTAGGTCTAGGGTTACGGTTAGGGATAGTTTCAGGATTAGATTTATGGCTATGTATAGTGTAAGGTTTAGGTTGAAGGTTAGGGTCACTTTTGGAGATAGGGGTATTATTAGGGTCAGAGTAACAGTTAGGGTTTGTTTAGGTTAAGGTTTAGGGTTAGGGCTCAAATTAGGTTAGGATTATGTTTAGGGTTAGGTTAATGGATATGGTTAGGTTTAGGGTTCAGGTTAGGTTTATGGTAATGAATAGAGTTTGGGTTATGGATAGAGTTAGGGTTATCCTAGGATTAGTATTAGGGTTAGGTTTAGGGTTAAGGTAATTGATAGGATTAGAGCTAGAGTTAGGGCTAGGGTTATGGTTAGGATTAAGGCTAGGGTTAGGATTAGGTTTAGAGTTAGGTTAGGGTTAAAGCTGGTGTTGGGGTTAGGGTTAGGGCTAGGTTTTAGGTTATGTTAGGGTTAGGGTAGGGCTATGGCTAATATAAGAACTACAGTTACGATTAGGGCTAGTTTTAGGGTTAGAGTTAGGGCTAGGACTAGTGTTAGGGTTAGGTTATGATTAGAGTAATGATTTGAAATAGGGTTAGTGTTAGGGTCAGAGTCAATGTCAGTGTTAGTTTTAGGGTTAGGGATAACACTAGAAATAAGGCTAGAGTTATGGGTAGGTGTAGGGTTAGTTTTTGTGTTAGGGTTAGGGCAAGAATTAGGGCTAGGTCTAATGTCTGGTCTGAGGTTACAGTTAGGTTAGTGTTAGGGTTAGGGCTAGGGCTCAGTTTTGTTTTAGAGCTACAGCTAGGTTTAGAACTAGTTTTAGGATTAGCGATAGTGTTAGGGCTAGTGGTAGGGTGAGGTTCAGGCTTAGGGTTAGGGTTATATTTAGAGTTATGGTTAGATCTAGGGTTAGGACTTGGGCTAGGTTTAGGGGTTAGGTTAGGGCTAGTATTAGGGTTATGGTAACAGATAGAGTTAGTACCAGAAATAGGTCTAGGGCAAGACCTAGAGTTAGTCTTAGGGGTAGGGTTAGAGTTAGGGTTATGATTAGCCCTAAATTAGGGCTAGGATTAGAGCTAGGGTTAGTGTTAGGGTTAGGGTTAGGGTTAGCGTTAGTGTTAGTGTTGGAATAGGATTAGGGTTAGGGTTAGGGAAGGGATGTGGGTATACCTAGGTTCAGAACTAGGGCGAGGGTTGAAATTAGGGATTGGGCTAGGGTTAGGGTTCAGGTTAGGATGAAGGCTAGGTTTAGGGCTAGGCTGAGGACTTTGGTTTGTGTTACGTTTAGGGCGAGAATTAGGTCTATGGCTAATGTCAGTTCGGGTTACACTTAGGGATAGTGTTAAGGTTAGGTTGGTGGCTAGGTCTATTGTAAGGGTTAGGTTTCTGGAAAAGGTCCGGTTTAAAGCTAGGTGTATTGTTAGGGTAAGTGTCTTGTTTAGGGTTTGGTTTAGGTTATGGTTTAGGTTTAGGGCTTGATTTAGCATTAGGGTTAGGGATTGGGTTAGAGTAATTAATAAGTTTAGGTTTAGTGTTCAGTTTAGTTTTAGGAAATAGATAGCATTAGTGTTAGAGATAGGTTTAGAGTTAGGCCTAGGGTTAGCATTTGGATTAGGCTTATGTTTAGGGTAATGGATAGGTTTAAAGCTAGGGTTATGGTTAGGATTAAGGCTAGGGTTAGGGTTAGGGTTAAGCCTAGGTTTAGTGTTAGGGTTAGGTTTAGGGTAAGTGTTAGTGTTTGAGCTATGGTTAGGGCTAGGGCAATGGTTAGGGTTAATGTGAAATCTAGGTTTAGGGTTAGGGTTAAGTTTAGAGCTAAGTTTAGCATTAGGCTTAGATTATGTTTAGAGTAATGGATAGAGTTAGAACTAGGGTTTGGCCTTGGTTATGGTTAGGATAAGGACTAGGGTTAGGGTTAGGGTTAGGTCTAGATTTATATTTGGGCAAGGGTTAGGGTTTTAGCTAGGATTAGGGTCAAGGCAAGGGTTAGGGTTAGGGTTAGGTCTAGGGTTATGGTTCAGGTTATGCTTAGAACTAGGTTTTGTGTGAGGTTTGGGGCTAACATTAGGGCTATACGTAACGTGAGACCTAGAGTTAGGATTATGGCTAGGTCTATTGTTAGGGTTATGGCTAGATTTTGGGTTAGCATAAAATTTAGAGCTAGGATTTGTGTTATAGAAAGGGACAGTGTTTGGGTTAGGGTTATGGCCAGAATTAGAACAGGCTTAGGTCTAGAGGAAGAGGTAGTGTTTGGGTTAGGTTAAGGGTTATTGTGAGGGCTAAGGCTAGGTTTTTGTTTAGGTCTAGAGCTAAACTTAAGGGTAGATTTGAATTAGGTTTAGATCTAGGGATAATGGTAGGGTTAGGTTTAGGTATAAGTTTATCAGTAGGGCTAGTGTTAGGGTTTGGTTTAGGGTTACGGTCAGGTTTAGACCTCTGGTTTGTGTTATGGTGAGAATAAGGGTATGGGTTAGGTTTAGGGTTTTGGATAGGTTTAGAGCTAGAATTAGATCTAGGGTTAGGACAATTAATAGGGTTAATATTTGTTCAGCCTAAGAATTAGGAATAGGTCTAGGGTTACCATTAAGGTTAGGGTTTTGCTTAGGGTAAGGGATAGGGTTAGACATAGGTTTAGGGCGAGGGTTAGGGTTATGGTTAGAGTTAAAGCTAGGTTTAGGGCTCAGATTAGGGCTAGTTTTTGTGTGAGGTTTAAGGCTAGGGTTAGGGCAATGACAAATATAAGAACTAGGGTTACAATTAGGGTTAGTTTTAGGGTTAGGTTAGGGATAGGTCAGTGTTAGGGTTAGGTTTAAAGTTAGATTGATATTTATAACTAGAGATAGTGTTAGGATATGAGTCAGGTCAGGGTTAGTTTTACGGTTAGGGTTAGGACTCGAATTAGGGATACGGTTACTGTTAGGGTTTGGTGTAAGTTTAGGGTGCTGTTTAGAGCTAGGGTGAGTGTTAGGATATGAGTCAGGTTCCGGGTTATTTTTAAGGTTAGGATTATGACTTGAATTAAGGCTAGGGTTAGTTCTAGGTGTAATTCTAGTGTTTGGTTTAAGTTATGGTTTAGTGTTAGGCCTGTTGCTCAGTTTTGTTTTAGTGCTATGGTTAGGGTTAGGGCTAGTTTTATGATTAGCTTTAGTGTTAGGGCTAGGGTTATGGTTTGGGTTAGGATTAAGACTAGGTTTAACACTAGGATTAGGGATAGGTTTTTTGTTAGGTTTAGGGCAAGAATTAGGGTTATGGCTCATGTCAGGTCTAGGTTTACATTTAGGGAGAGTGTAGGGGTTAGGTTTATGGCTAGGTCTACTTTAAGTGTTGCATTTAGGGGAAGGGTCAGGTTTAGAGCTAGGCGTATTATTAGGGTCATGGTCAGGCTTCGGGTTTGGGTTAGGATAAGGTTTAGGTTTAGGGCTCAAATTAGCATTAATGTTAGAGTTAGGGTTAGGGTAATGGATAGGGTAAGGATTAGGGTAAGGGTAATGGGTAGGGTTAGAGCTAGAGTTACCTCAAGGTTAAGGTTAGGATTAGGACTAGGGTTAAGGTTAGGGTTAGGTTTAGGCCAAGCGTTAGTGTTAGCATTAGGTTATATTTAAGGTTTCGGGATTGAGCTAGGATTTGCACTAGGACAAGGTTTAGGGTTAGAGTCAGGGTTAGGGTTAGGGCTAGGGTTAGCATTAGGATTAGGGTTATGGTTAGGGTAATGTATAGAGTTAGAAGTAGGCTTTGGCTTATGGTTATGGCTAGTTTTAGCGTTAGTGATATGGCTAGGTCTAGGTAAGTGTTCGGTTTTCTGTTAGAAAAAGGTTTCGATCTAGGGTTTGTGTTTGGGTAAGTGTCAGTGTTTGGGTTATGGTTAGGTTTATGATTAGGTCCAGCATTAGGACTAGGGTTAGGTCTAGGGGTAGAGTTAGTGTTTGGGTTAGGTTAAGTGTTGTTGTTAGGACTTAGGGCTAGGTTTTTGTTTAGGGCTATGGCTAGAGTTATCACTAGATGAAGGATTAGGTGTAGATCTTGGTCTAGTGTTAGGGTTAGGTATAGGTATAGGGTTAAAGGTAGCACCAATGTTAGGGGTCAGTTAGGGTTAGGGTCAAGTTTAGACCTATGGTTAGTATTAGGGTCAGAATAAGGGTCAGGGTTAGATTTAGGGTTTTGGATAGGGATAGAGCTAGATTGAGAGCTAGTGTTAGGACTAGTAATCGAGTTAGGTTTTGGGTTAGGCTAAGGATGAGGTTAAAACTATGTAGCTTTAGGGTTAGAGTTTGGCTTAGGGTAAGGGACAGGGTTAGTCCTAGGGTTAGGGCTAGGCTTAGGGTGAGGGTTAGGGTTAGGGCTAGGGTTAGAGTTAAAGGTAGTGTTAGGGCTCGGATTAGGGCTAGGTTTGGTGTTATCTTTAGGTCTATGGCTAATGTAAGAACTAGGGTTACAATCGGGGCTAGTTTTAGGGTTATTGTTACGTCTAGGTCTAGTATTAGGTTAGCTTTAGGGTTAGGGTTATGTTTAGGATAATGGATAGTTTAGGGTTAGGAATTGTGTTAGGGTTAGGCTGAGGGTTAGAATTGGTGTTAGGGTTCGGGTTAGGGTATTGGATAGGGTTAGATCTAGGGTTAGGTCTAGGGTTTTTGTTAGGGTTAGGTTTAGGTTTAGTGTAAGGAATTAAGTTAGGATTAGGTTTAGGGTAAGGGTTAAATCTACATTTAGGGTTAGAGATAGGGGTAAAGCTAGTGTTTGGGCTCAGATTAGGGCTAGGTTTTGGGTTTTGATAGGGCTAGTGTTAGTGATATGGCTAATGTAAGAACTAGGGTTATGATTGGGGCTAATTTCAGGGTTACAATTAGGACTAAGTCTAGTTTTAGGATTAGGTTTAAGTTTAGGGTGATGTTTTGAGCTACAATTAATGTTAGGTTCAGAGTCAGGTTCATGGTTGGTTTTAGGTTAGGGATAGGACTTGAATTAGGGGTAGGTTAGGACTAGATGTAGGGTTAGGATTTGGTTTAAGTTAAGGATTAGGGTTAGTGCTATAGCTCTGTTATGTTTTAGGGCTAAGGCTAAGGTTATGGTAAGGGATAGGGTTAGAACTAGAAATAGGGCCAGGCAAGAATTAGATTTAATCTTAAGGCTAGGGTTAGGATTAGGGTTAGGGCTAAACTAGGCCTAGGAATAGGTCTAGGATTAGTGTCACGGTTAGGCCTAATTTTAGGGCTATGTTTAGGGTTAGGTTTAGGGGAAGAGATGGGGTTATAGCTAGGTTTAGGGCTAGAGAGATGATTAGAATTACGTTTAGGGATAGGGATAGGATTGGATTAGGATTAAGGCTAGATTTGGTGTTAGGATGAGTGCTACGGCTTTTGTTAGGTTTAGGGCAATTTTTAGGGATAGGGATAATGTGAGGTTTAGGGTTATGGCTAGGGGTAGATATAGGGTTAGTTTCATGGCTATGTCTTTTATAAGAATTAGGTTTAGGGTAAGGATCAAGTTTAGAATTAGGTGTTTTTTAAGATCAGCTTCAGGTTTCAGTTATGGGTTAGGTTAAGTTTTAGGGTAGGGCTCAAATTAGGGTTTTGTTAGAGTTAGGTTTAGGGTAATGGATAGGTTTAAATTTAGGATTCAGGTTAAGATTAGGATAATGGGTATGGTTAGGGTTAGTTATACGGTTAGTGTTAGGCCTAGGGTTAGCATTTGTGTTATGGTTATTGTTAGGGCAATGGATAGCATTAGAGCTAGGGTGTGGGCTAGTGTTTTGGTTAGGATTAGGGCTAGAGTTAGGGTTAGGGTTAGGGCTAGGGCGAGGGTTAGTGTTTGGGTTAGGTTTAGGATATAGATTAGGTTTTGAACTAGGGTTAGTGCTAGGGTGAGAGTTAGGTTTAGTGTTATGTCTAGGGTTAGATTTACAGTTAAGGTTAGGGTTAGAGTTAGGGTTAGGGCTAAGGTTACCTTTAGAGTTAGGTTAATGGATAGGATTAGATGTCAAGTTAGGGTTAGGGGTAGTTATAGGTTTTTGGTTAGTGTTAGGGTTTGGGCTATGGTTAGTTAGAGTATAGTTTAAGATTTGATCTAGGGTTAGGGCTAAGATGAGGGTTAGGTTTAGGGTTAGGTCTAGGATTAGGTTTACAGTTAGAGTTAGAGCTAGGGTTATCATTAGGATTAGGGTTAGGTTTATTGTAATGGATAATTATAGAGATAGTATTAGGGCTAGTATTAACATTATGATTAGGGCTAGGGTTAGCGTTAGGTTTAGGGATAGGGCTAGGTTTATGTTTAGAGTTAGGGTTAGGGTTTTAGCTAGGTTTAGGTCTAAGTGGAGGGTTAGGATTAGCGTGAGGGATACGATTAGTGTTAGGGTTATGCTTAGGGCTAGGTTTAGTCCTAGGATTAGGGCTAGATTTTGTTTAGGTTTAGAGCTAGGGTTAGGGCTATGGGTATATAAGAACTAGGGTTATGGTTAGGGTTATGGCTATGTCTAGTGTTAGGTTTCTGTTTTGGTTATGATCAGTTTTAAAGCTAAGTTGGTGTTAGTGTCAGGGTCTGTATTTGGATTAGGAATAGGGTTAGGGATAGAGCTTAAATTAGGATTGGTTAGGTCTAGATGTAGGGTTAGTGTTTGGGATAGGTTAAGGGTTATCATTAGGGCCAGGGCTAGGTTTTTGTTTCGGTCGTGGGTGAGAGATGGCTAGATTTGTGATTAAGTTTATGTCTAGGGCTAGTGTTAGCGTTAGGTTTAGGTATAGGTTTACGGGTAGGGCTAATGTGAGAGTTTGGTTTATGGTTAGGATCAGGGCTAGGGTTAGTGTTATGGTAATGGTTATAACTAGAATGATGGCTAGGATTAGGACTAGTAATAAAGTTAGGATTTGTGTTAAGCTAAGGATTAGGGTTAGGACTAGGGTTAGCATTAAGTTTAGGGTTTGGCTTAGGATAAGGGATAGGATTTGTAGTAGGGTGAAGGTTAGGGTTAGGGCTAGTGTTAGGGTTAGGTTCACGTATAGGTTTATTTCTAGTGCTAGTGTTAGGGTTCGCTTTAAGGTTAGGTCAGGTTTGGACCTATGGTTACTGTTAGGGTCAGAATAAGTGTCAGGTTTGGGTTATGGTTAGAGCTAGAATGAGGGCTAAGGTTAGGACTACTAATAGGTTTAGGGTTTGAGTTAAATTAAGGATTAAGGTTAAGACTAGTGTTAGCATTAGGTTAGGGTTAACTTAGGGTAAGGGATAGGGTTAGAGCTAGGGTTAGGGCTATGTTTAGGGTTAGGGTTAGGGCTAGTGTTAGAGTTAGTGTAAGAATTAAAGCTAAGGTTAGCTCTCAGTTTAGAGCTAGGTTTAGGTTAGAGTTAGAGCTAGGGTTAAAGTTACAGCCAATGTATGGACTAGGGTTACGATTTGGGCTAGTTATAGGATTAGGGTTAGGACTAGGTCTAGTATTAGGATAAACTACCGGAAAATTGACCCTAGACACAATCCTAAATTTAACAGCATAGCCCTAACCCTAACTCAAACCCTAAACCTAACCATAAACCTAAACATAAACATAGCCCTAATCCTAACCCTAAACCAAACTCTTACCCTAACCCTAAACCTATATCTAACCCTATCCATTACCCTAACCCTAAACCTAACCTTAATGATAACCCTAGCCCTAACCCTAACCCTAACACTAACTCGACCATAATCCTATCCCTAGATCTAACCCTAAAACTAAACCTCTCCCTAGCCTTAATTCTAGCTCAAAAACAAACCCTTACACTGAACATAACCCTAAACCTAACCCTGGTTCTAAACCTAATCCTAACCATGACTCAAGACCTATTCCTAACATTAACCCTAGTTCTAACCTAAGCTCTACTTTGACACACTACCATAACCATAACTCTTACCCTAATGCTAATGCTAATTCTAATCCTAACCCTAACCCTATTGCTAATGCTAACCCTATCAGTTACCCTAAACCTAACCTGAACCCTAAACTAAACCCTATCATTACCCTAACTCTAACCCTAATGCTAATTCGAGCCCTAAACCTAAATCCTAACTTAAACAAAACCTTAACCTTGACCCTAACCTTAAAATTTCCCCTAGCTCTAAACCTGACCCTTACCCTATGCCTAACCCTTACACTAGATGTAGACCTAAACTTAACCCTAAAATTATCTTTAACCATAACCCTAGACCTGATATTAGCCCTAGCCCTAATCCTAGACCTAAAAAAAACAACAAAAAAACCCACTAGCCATCATCCTAGCCCTTATCCTAGCCTTAATCATAACCATAACTCTACACCTATCCCTATCCCTATTCTAGCCTTAACCCTAGCTCTAAACCTAGCTATAATGTCATCCCTAATCCTAAACATAAACCTAACCATAACCCTATCGCTAGGCCTAAACTGAACACTAACTCTAGCCCTAATCCTGGCCTTAACTTAACCCTTATCCAAATCCTAACCCTAATCCTAGCCCTAAGACAAACTCTAACTCTCACACTAGCCCTATTCCTAGTTCTAACCCTATCCCTTACCGTAACTCTAAACCTAGCCCTGACCTTAGCCCTAACCCTTTCCCTATCTGTAGTCCTAGCCTAACCCTAGATCTAAGCCTAACTCTAAATATAACTGTAACCATAAGCCTAAGCCTAACACTAACAGTAGACCTAACCCTAATACTCATCATAAAACTAGTGCTAACCCTAACCATGGAACTCAAACAAAACCGAGCAATAGACATAACCCTAAACCTTAACTTACAACAAACCCTAAATTACACCTAGAACAAATCCTAGCCCTAATTCGAGTCCTAACCCTAATCTTAAAACTAACCCTGACCCTGGCTTATACCCTAACACTCACCCTAGCTCTAAAACACCACTCTTACCTTAAACCAAACCCTAACACTAGTCCTAGCCCTAATTTGAGTCCTAATCCTAAAACTAACCCTGTCCCTGACTCCTACCTAACAATAACCCTAGCTCAAAATTCATCCTAACCTTAAACCTAACCATCAACACTGATCGTAAACACTAACCCTAAATCTAACTAAATTGTAATCCTGATTCTTACATTATTCATTGCCCTAACCCTAGCCCAAATGCTAACACAAATCTAGCCATAATCTGAGCCGTAAACCTAGCTTTAACACTAACCCTAATCCTAACCCTACCCCTAACACTAGCTCTAACTCTATCCCTAAACCTAAGCAAAACCCTAACCATAATGGTAACCCTAGAACTATCCCTAATCCTTAGGCTAATCAAAACCCTAACCCTATTAGTAGTCCAAAACCTAGCCCTCATTCGAGCTATAACCTATCCCAAACCCTAACGCTAACCCTGACCCTTATTCTGACCATAACACTAACCCTAGGTATAAATCTGATTCTAACCCTAGACCAAACCTTAACACTAGCCTTACCAGTAAACTTATACTAAACCTGACTCTACCACAAGTCCTAGACCTAAACCTAATCCTAAATGTAGCCTTAACTCTAGCCCTAGACCTAAACAAAAACCTAATTCTAGCCCTAAAAATAAGCCTTAACCTAATGCAAAGTCTAACCCTACCCCTAGACATAAACCTAGTCCTAATTCTGGCTTTAACCTTAACCCTAACACTAACCTGAACATGGACCCTGCATTTAACAATAAGCTAACTCTAACCTGGCCCTAACTGAAAATCTAAACCTAACACTAGACCTTGGCATAACCCTAACACTCCAAGTAGCCCTAATCATAATCCTAGCTCTTACATTACCATAGCCCTAACCCTACACCTTAACCTAACACAAAACCTAGAGTGAATCCTAGGCCTAAACCTAGCCATAGGTGTAACACTCATCCTAACCCTAGCCCTAATCCTAACCCTAACTGTAGCCTTAGTCCTAAATTTACTCAATGCCTAACTCTTGCCATAAATATAAACTTAGACTTATCCCTAACTCTAACACTAACCCTATCCCTAACCCTAAACTTAACCCTATCCCTAAACCTAGCTCTGAACATAAACATTACCCTAACCCTAACCCTAACCCTATTGATAACCCTAGCCATAACCCTAACCGTAACCCTAACCCTAACCGGAAAAATAACCCTAGACCTAACACTAAACCTAACACTTTCCATAGCCCTAACTCTAGCTCAAACCCTATCCTGTAGTAGAAACCTAAACCTACCCATGCCTTAACCTTAACCCTAAAACTAAATCTAACCTAAACCTAAACCTAAACTTACATATAACATATCCATTACCCTAACCCTTATCCTAACCCTAATGATAAACGTAGAGCTAACCCTAACCCTAAACCTAAACCTACCGTAATCTTATCCCTAGACCTAATGCTGAACCTAACCCAAAACTTAGCCCTTGCTCTAACTCTATCTCAAACCCTAATCCTTATGGTAAACAAACCCTAGCCCAAACCCTAACCCTAATCCTAGCCCTAATCCTAACCACAACCATAGCCCAAACCCTAGTTCTAACTCTATGCATTACCCTAACCATAACCCTAAACCTTATGCTAACCCTGGCTCTAATAACCTTAAATCTACCTTTATCCCTAGCTCTGATTCTAACCTGAACCCTCAACCTAGCCCTAACACTTACTAAATCCATGAGCCTTACCCTTAACCTAATGGTAGGAAAACACTAAGCCTAATACTAACCCTAACCCTAGCCCTAACCCTAATACTAACCCTAACCCTTGACCTAAACCTAAACCTAACTCTAGCCTTAGCACTAACCCTAGCTTAAACCCTAACCCATATCCTAATCTTAACCCTAACCCGAACCCTAGCCTTAACCATAACCCTAACCCTAACTCTAGCCCTAATCCTAAACATAATCCTAGCCCTAACCATAGCTCTAAATCGATCAATTACCCAAACAATAACCATAAACCTAATGCTAACCCTAGGCCTAACCCTAACCCTATCCATTAACCTAAAACTAACATGAACCCTAAACCTAACCTGAAGACAAAACCTAACCCTATCCCTTACACTAACCCTAACTCTAACCCTAATGCTAATTTGAGTGCTAACCCTAAACCTCAACCTAATCCAAACCCAAAACCTGACCTGACCATTATAATACCCCTAGATCTAAACCTGAATCTTACCCTAAACCTAACTCTGAATATAGACCTAGCCATAAACCTTACCCTAAACCTATCCCTAACTGTAACCGTAGACCTGATATTATCCCTAGCCCTAATTCTTGCCATAACCCTAACACAAATGCTAGCCCTCATTCTAGCCCTAAACCTAGTCTTGATCCTAACCCGAACCCTAACTCTAGCCCTATCCCTAATTTTATCCTTCACCCTATATCTGAACCTAGATATAACCTCAACCCTTCCCCTAAATCTAACCCTAACTCTAACCCTAGATTAAATCCTTACACTAATCCTAGACCTGATCCTAGCCCTAATTTAGCCCTAACCCTAATCCTAACACTAGCACTAATACTAACTCTAACTATCACCCTAGCCCTATTCCTAGTTCTAACCCTATCCCTTAGCATAACCCCAACACTTGCTCTACCCTTAGCCCTAAACCTAGCCCTAACACTAACCCTAGATCTAACCATAACTCTATAACTAACCCCAACTGTAAACCTAAACCTCACACTAAATCTAGCCCTAACACTAACTCTAATCCTAAAACTAGCTCTAACCTAGTCCTAGCCTTAAAAAAATCGAGCTATAGCCCTAACTCTAACCCTTAACTTAAACCAAAACCTAACCTTGACCCTAATTCTGACCCTAACACTAACTATAGCTCTCAGATCACCCTAAAATTATACCTAACCCTAAAACTACACCTACCCCTACCCTAACCCTAAAAGTAGCCCTAATCACAACCCTAGTTCTTACGTTAGTTGTAGCCCTAATCCTAGACCTAACCTAACCCAAAACCTAGCACTAATCTGAGACCTACACCTGTTTTAATCCTAACCCTAACCAGAGCCCTAACCATTACCATAAACCTAAACCTAACACTAAAACTTGCCCTAACCCTAAACTTAACCCTAGCCTTAATCCTAACCATAATCCTAGCCCTAACCCTAGCTCTAACCCTATCCATACCCTAACCATAACCCTAACCCTAATGCTAATTCTAGGATAACCCTAATCCTATCTCAAACCCTAACTTTGTCCATTACCCTAAACCTAACCTGAAATTAAACCTAACCATAAACATTACCCTAACCTTAATAATAACCCTAATGCTAATGAAAGCCCTGATCCTAAACCTTAACCTTTCTCAAACCTTAATCATGACAGTGACCCTAATAATAACCCTGTCTCTATACCTGACCCTAACCCTCAACCTAAACCTTACACTAGAACTAGACATCAACCGAGCCCTAAAACTAAACCTAACCATAAACCTAGACCTGACATTAGCCATAGCACGAATTCTAACCCTAACCCTAACACAAAACCGAACCTTAATCCTAGCCCTAAACCTAGACCTAATCCTAGCCCTAAACCTAGCCTTCATACTAACTCTAACCCTAACCCTAGCCCTAACCCTATTTTGTACCTTGCCCTACACCTAGCTATAACATCATACCTTACACTAATCCTAACCCTATCCCTAACCCTAAACGGAGGCCTAGCCCTAACACTAACCCTAGCTCTAATCCTTGCACAAATTTAGTCCTAAACCTAACCCTAACTGTAAACCTAACCCTACCTCTCACCCTAGCATTAACCCTAGTTCTAAATCTATCCCTCACCATAACACAAACCCTAAACCTAAACGTAACACAACCCCATTCCTACTTTCGCCCTAGCCCTATACCTAGACCTAACTCTAACCTCAATCATACCCTAATTCTTAGTCTAAACCTCACCCTAACACTAGCGCTAACCCTAATGCTAATTGGAAAACTAGCCCTAACCCTAGACCTAGCACTCAAACAAAACCGTGTCATAGGTTAAATTTAGGCCTAGGGTTATGGTTAAGGCAATGGATACGGTTAGAGATAGGATTAGGGCTAGGGTTATGATTTTGATTAGGGCTTAGGTAAAGGTTAGGATTAGGGCTAGGATTTGGGTTACTCCTAGGGTTAGTGACAGGGTTCGGTTTAGGGTTAATGTTAGGGGTTAAGCAAGGTTTTAGGGCTAGGGCAAGGGTTAGGGTTAGAATCAGGGCTACGATTAGGGCTACAGTTAGGGTTAGGGTTAGGGTTTGGGCTAGGGTTAGCATTAGGTTTATGGTTCTCTTTAAGATAATGGATAAAATTAGAGCTAGTATTTGGGCTATGGTTACACTTAGGATTAGGGATAGAGTTAGGGTTAGGTTTAGAGCTAGGGTTATGTTTAGAGTAAGGGTTAGAGTTTGAGTTAGGGTTAGGGCTAGGGCAAGCATTAGGTTTAGTGTTTGTGCTAGGGTTAGGGTTAAGGTTATGCTTAGTTCTAGGATTAGGGCTTGTATTAGGGCTAGGTTTTCTGTGAGGTGTATGACTAGTGTTAGGGCTATGGATAATGTAAGAGCTATGGTTATGTTTATGGCTAGTATTTTTGGGTTAGGGTTATAGATATGTCTAGTGTTAGGTTTAAGTTTTGAGAAAGGATACGGATTAGAGATAGGATTTGTGTTATGGTAAGCATCAGCGTTCTGGTTAGCATTGGGTTTATTGTTAGGGCTAGAATTAGAACTACGGTTAGGTGTAGCGCTAGGCTTAGTCTTCATATTAGGTTAATGGTTATTTTAGGGCTAGGGCTAGGTTTTTGTTTAGGACTAGGGCTAGAGTTATGGCTATATTTAGGATTAAGTTTGGGTCTAGTGCTAGTGTTATGGTTAGGTTTATGTATAGGTTTACTGGTAGGTCTAGTGTTAGGGTTCGGTTTAGTGTTTAGGTCAGGCTTTGTACTAGGGTGAGTGATACAGTCAGAATAAGGTAATGGTTAGGCTTAGGCTTTGGTTTAGTTTAGAGATAGAATGAGGGCTAGGATTAGGACTAGTAATATAGTTAGTGTTTGGGGTAAGCTAAGGATTAGGTTAAAACTAGGGTAGCATTGGGGTGTGAGTTTGGCTTAGGGTAAGGAATAGGTTTAGAGCTAGGATTTG
Organism: Marmota monax; assembly: GCF_021218885.2. Classification (NCBI taxonomy): domain Eukaryota; kingdom Metazoa; phylum Chordata; class Mammalia; order Rodentia; family Sciuridae; genus Marmota; species Marmota monax. Next base: position 3,311 of record NW_026695162.1, on the reverse strand, counting down.
GATTAGTGTTAGGTTTAGGGTTAGGGTTCGGGTTAAAGCTAGGTTTGAGGCTCAGATTAGTGCTAGGTTTTGTGTTAGGATTAGGGCTATGGCTAGGATTAGGACTAAAGTTAGGGCTAGTGTTAGAATTAGGGAAAAGATAAGGATGATACTAGAAATAGGTCTAGGGCTAGAGTTAGTGTTAGTCTTAGGGCTAGGGATAGAGTTAGTGTTACAGTTAGCAATAAATTAGGGCTAGGATTTGAGATATGGTTAGTGTTAGGATTAGACCTAGGTTTAATGCTAGGGTTAGTGTTAGTGGTAGTGTTAGGGTTAGGGTTAGGGATGGGTAAAGGATGTGGTTATATCTAGGTTCAGAACTAGGGTGAGTGTTGAAATTAGGGTTTGGGATAGGGTTAGTTTTTGGGTTAGGATTAACGCTAGGTTTCTGATTAGGATGAGGGCACGAGTTTGTGTTAGGTTTAAGGCAAGAGTAAGGTAGAGTGCTAATGCCAGGTCTAGGGTTACATTTAGGGATACTGTTAGGGTTAGTTTTATGTCTAGGTCTTATTTAAAGGTTATGTTTAGGGTAAGGTTCAGTTTAGACCTACGTGTGTTATTAGAGTCAGGGTCTTGCTCAGATTTTGGGTTAGGTTTTGGTTCATTTTTAGGGCTCAAATTAGCATTAGGGTTAGGTTTAGAGTTAGGATTAGAGCCTTAACCCTAGCTTTAAACCTAATCCTAAACTGAACCCTTACCCAGGACATAGTCCTAAACTTTACCCTAACCCTAATCAGACCCCTAACATTGGCACTGCCTGTATCCATGTAACTAAACCTTACACTAACACTAGACCTAGATCTACACTTAATCTATTATCTAGTGATAACTCTAGGCCTAGCCCTAAACAAAAACTTAGTCCTAGCCATAATAATAACCCTTAACCTAACCCAAACACTAACCCTACCCCTAGAACAAAGCCTAGTAACTAATGCTGGCCCTAACCACAAACCTAGCCCTAAACCTAACAAGGACCATTACCTTAAAACAAACCCTCCCTCTTAACCTTATCCTAACAAAACAAATAACCCTAACACTAGACTTAGCCATATCACTAACCCTGAGACTGGACATCACCATAGGCCAAAACCTACCTCTAACTCTATTCATTACCCTACCCTACGCATAAGGCTAATGCTAACCCTAGCCCTAACCCTCACACTGACTGTAACAATAATGTTCGTTCTAGTCCAAAACCTAGTTCAATCTCTAACCCTTAGACTTAACCTAACGCTTGCCCTAGTGCTAACCATAGCTCAAACTCTAAATCATACCCTAATCCTAAACCTAACCATAACCCTAGGTCTAAACCTAACTCTAGGCCTAATAATAACCATAACCATAGACCCAACCCTATCCCTTACCCTAAGCACAACCATAACCCTAAGGCTAACACTAGGCCTAACGCTATCCCATTTGCTAACTCTAACTATATCAATTACCGTATACCTAACATGAACCCTAAACACAAACCTATCATTACCCTATCTAAACCCTAATGCTAATTCAAGTCTAAACCTAAACCCTAACCTAAACCAAACCTGAAACCTAATTCTAACCATAATAATAACCCTAGCTCTAAACCTGATCCTAACCCTAACCTGAACACTTACACTAGACCTAGCCAAAAATCTAACTCTCAATCTATGCCTAATGTAAGCCTAGACCTGACATTAGCCCTACCCCTAATTCTTGCCATAACCCTAAAACAAATCCTAGCCCTCATCCTAGCCCTAAACCTAGCCTTATTACTAAATCAATCCATAACTCTAGTTCTAACAGAATTCTAACCTTTGACATAGCTCTAAAACTAAATTTAACCCCATCCCTTCCCCTAATCCTAACCCTATTCCTAAATCTAAACCTATGCCTAAACTAGGCCTAACCATAGTACAAACACTAGACCTAATCCTAGCCCTAATTTAGCCCGAAATCTATCCTAACCCTAGCCATAAGACTAACTCTAACTCTTGTCCTAGCCATATTTCTACTTCTAACCCTATCCCTTACCATAATCCTATCACTTGCCTTTACATTAGCCCTAACCCTAGCTCTAGCCCTAATCCTATATCAAACCCTAACTCTAAATCTAACCCTAACCCTAAGCTAAACATCTCACTAACACAAGCTGTAACACTAATGCTAGTATGTAAACTAGCACTAACCTTGCCCTAGCCCTACAAAACAACCTAGCCATAGTCCTAACCCTAAACTTTAACATAAACCAAACCCTAAGCCTACACCTAGCCCTAAACCTAGCTCTAATTCGAGTCCTATGCCTAACCCTAAAACAAACCCTGACCCTGACTCTGACCCTAACACTAATGCTAGCTCTAAACTTCACTCAAAACCTAAATCTAAACCTAACATAGCCCTAACCCTAACCTTAAAACTAGTTCTAATCATAACCTTAGTTCTTACATTGGCTCTAGTTCTAAACCTTACCCTAACCTAACCCAAAACCTATCCGTAATTGGAGCCATAACACTACTTTAACCCTAAACATAACCCTAAATCTAGCCCTAACCCTTACCCTAAACCTAACCCTAACCCTAACCCTAACCCTGACATAACCTAAAACCTAACCCTAAACCTAGCCTTAATCCTAACGATAAACTTAGACTTAACCCCAACTGTAACCCTATTCATTACCCCAATCCTAAACCTAACCCTAGTGCTAAACCTAGGATAACCCTAAACCTATTTCTACCCCTAAACTTATACATTGCCCTAAACCTAACCTGAACCCTAAACCTAATTATATCCATTAACTTAACCCTAACCCTAATGATCTTACCCCTAAAACTATCTCTAACCATAACCCTAGACTTAACATTAGCCAAAGCCCTAATAAAGTCCTAAACCTGAAACAAACTCTAGCCCTAATCCTAGCTCTAATCTTAGCCTCAATCATAAACCTAACCCTAACCATAGACCTATACCTAATTTTAACCCTCGCTCTAGTTCTAAGCTAGCTATAACATCATACCTAACCATATCCATAACCAGAACCCTAACCATGAACCTAGGCTCAGCATTAATACTCACCCTAGCAATAATTCTAGCTGTAATTAAGCCCCAATTTTAAGCATAAATATAATCCTTACACTAGTGTTAACATTATGATTAGGGTCAAGATTAGGATTAGGTTTAGGGATAGGGCTAGGCTTATGTTTAGGGTTCAGTTTGGGGTTTTATCTAGAGTTAGGTCTAAGGCAATGGTGAGGGTTAGCATGAGGGTTAGGCTTACAGTAAGGCATAATGTTAGACTC